>NC_054500.1:20739188-20974188 GCF_017639515.1 Carcharodon carcharias
GACTAGTGGTTTAGTGGTAATGTTACTAGACTAGGTAATCCAGAGGTCGAGGTTCATGGTCTGGAAATATGGGTTCAAATTCTGCCATGGAAGCTGGTAGAATTGAATATTTTTAAGGCAGAAGTAAATAGATTGTTGACTATCAAGGGAGTCAAAAGTTATCGGGGGTAGGCGGAATATGGGGTCGAGGCCACAACCATATCAGCCATGATCTTATTAAATGGCGGAGCACGCTCGAGGGGCTGAATGGCCTCCTCCTGCTCTTAATTCGTTTGAGGAAGGATGAGAGGAGATTTGAGAGCAGCAGAAGAACTGGCAAAGGTTAGTTGGGCAGAATGGCCTGTTTCTCCGACGTCCATTCAAAGTAAAGCTGTTGACTGTGATTACCTATATCACATTCTTCATGGTCTGACTGGTCCCGGATGTGAGTGAGTTCTGAGCTTTGGGACAGATAGTGACGGAGGCTGGTGATCATGTGGTAAACCCCCTGCAGCATCTCGGTGCTGCTGGCATACTTGTCCTTGTTTTCCATGGCGTAGGAGATAAACCCTTGCACCAGGCTCCCAAAGTAAGACCCCTTGTCCTGCCCCAGCTCCATGATCTTGTTCCTGATCCTGCGGTCCGTGGACATGAGGCCAGTGAAGGCGTGACCGACAGCCGATAGGCGGAACCTGACCTTGTCGGACAGGCCGGTGGAGTGGCACTTCTGCTGCTTCTGGACCGTACCCGCCGGGTCGCTCTCGTCCTCCATGCTGCTGATCGACAGCGAGTCCAGCTCAGAGATGGGTGGGAGGGGCGGGCTGTCGCAGGCGAAGAGGGAGGTCTCCGAGCCGGATTTCAGGAGGCGCGACGACGTTCCCTGATTGCCCCCTTCCAACCAGGAGGCACGGTAGTGCACCGGCAGTGTGCGGCAGTCCCGTGCTCTCACCTCCGACCCGGTGCTCCGGGGCCTCGCCCGGTCTTGGTCCATGACCTTCCGCTCGGGGAGGTTGGACTCTGTGTCTTCCCCCCAACTCCAGGCAGCCCGCCGTGTGAAATTCTTCCTTCTCAAAGCTGTTTCGGTGCTCTCGGAGGGCGTGCTCTTCTCCACACTCCGGACGGGACCTTCAAAGGAAGCACATAAAGTCAGGATGGTTAGAGCTCTTTAAAATTAGAAAAGGTTTCAATGGGGTAGATGTAGGGAAGATGTTTCCACTTATGGGCGGGAGGTCCAAACAAAGGGGCCATAGTCAAAAATAAATCCAATAGGGGAATTCAGGAGAAACGTCTTCAGGCAGAGAGTAGTGAGAACATGGAACTCGCTACCGCAGGGAGCGTTGAGGTAAACAGAGCATTTAAGGGGAAGCTAGATAAGTACATGAGGAAGAAAGGAATTACATTGACCGGTTGAGATGAAGATGGCCGACTCCTGCTTCGAATTCGTATATTTGTATGTTCATAAGTAGGTCGAAGCTTATGCGCGTGTGGAGCATAAACAACCAGCATGGACCAGTTGGCCTGAATGGCCTGCTTCTGTGCTGTACGTTCTATGTAGTTCGTGTTTCCCTGGCGACCTGATAAAAGCCCCCAGTTTTATTGGTTTGCCCAACAGCTTCACAGAGACAGACAAAGAGGCACATTCAGCCCACCTAGCTCATCCTTCACCAGGTGAACAATGGAAACCTTCCTCTATGCGCAATGTGTTGTATGATTGGCCCTGTCAAAAATGCAGCAAACTCATTGGATAGTCGCATTACAGAATGCCACCGTACAAAAACGAGGGGCATGAAAAGACCATTTTCCCCCTCCTTCAAGCCTGCCCCACACTGTCATGTTGCCTGACCCATTGTGACTAGACCCCATAGCCTTCAGCAGCCACTGAGTCTTTTGATATAGAAGAATTTTAACAGAGAGAGAGAAAAAGAAAGATAGGGCTTCAGAAAAACTTAACTCCAGTAGCCAAAAATGGCAAATAATTCAATGCGTTGCTTGTACAAAAGTTTCAGGGTGCAGAGGTGTTATTAAGCATTACCAAGAGAGAACAGACTTTGGAAATGCCATCTTGGAATTTCCTTTGGGAATTGGATTGAGATGTCCACTGGCGTAGGAACAGGAGGAGACCATTCAGCCCCTCGAGCTTGTTCCACTATTCAATGAGATCATGGCTGATCTGTAGCCTAATGCCATGTATCTGCTTTTGCCCCATACCCCTTAATACCTTTGGTTAACAAAAATCTATCAATCTCAGATTTAAAATTAACCATTGATCTAGCATTAGTTGCCATTTGTGGAAAATTAATGTTTCCTAATTTCACTCCTGAAAGGCCTGGCTCCAATTTTTAGTCTCTGCCTCCTAGTCCCAGACTCCCTGACCAACGGAAATAGTTTCTCTCTGTCTACCCATTCTGTTCCGCTTAATTTCTTGAGAACTTCGATCAAATCACCTTTTAATCTTCTCAATCCCAGGGAATACAATCCCAGTTTGTAGAACCTCTCTTGGAGTCCAGGTCTCATTCTGGTAAACCTACACTGCACTCCCTCCACATCCAATAGATCCTTCCTAAGGTGTGGTGCCCAGAACTACTCACAGTGACTCCAGGTGTGGTCTAATCAGGGCTTTGTACAGCTGAATCATGACACCTACCCTATTTGTATGTTAGTCCTCTAGATTGAGACGTCAGTATCCCATTAGCCTTTTAGATTATGTTTTGTCCTGACGTTAAATAGAGAAGCTTAGTAGCAATTGGTTTCAGACATCAATTAAAAGCTGCATTCAGTTGCCTAGTGAGAATTGGGGTTGAAATATGCACTTGGAATTGGGTTAGGATGCCCAGTAGGGAATGAATTTATGATCTCAAACTAACCACATGCTGTAGACAGACAAGATAGACTTCCATCCACAATTTTATGAAGTCAGGTTGTACAGGTAAAAGGGCAGCATGCCAACTGACCACACCAACAAACCATCTGATGGGTCATCACAGAACTGCAGAAAAGTTACACTGCAGAAAGAGGCCATTCAGCCCATCATGTCTGCATTGGCCAGAAAGAGAAAAAAGGAAACTAGCCGTTCATTTTAATCCCACTTCCCAGCACCCGGTCCATAGCCTTGCAGGTTACAGCATTTCAGATGCAGATCCAGGTACCTTTTAAATGAGTTGAGCGTTTCAGCCTCAACCACTAACTTAGGCAGTGAATTCCAGACACCCACCACCCTCTGGGTGAAAAAGTTTTTCCTCATGTCCCCTCTAACTCTTCTGCCAATCACCTCAAACCTATGCCCCCTGGTGATTGACCTCTCAGTTGGGGGAAGCAAGTCTTTCCTGTCTACCCTATCTAGGCCCCTCATAATTTTGTACATCTCAATTCAGTCACCCCTTAGCCTCCTCAGTTCAAAGGAAACAAGCCTAGCCTTCCCAACCTGTCCTCATAGCTGCAATTTTCAAGCCCCGGCAACATTCTTGTAAATCTCCTCTGCACTCTCCCCAGAGCAGTTATGTCCTTCCTGTAACATGGTGAACAGAACTGTGCATACAATTCCAGCTGTGGCCTAACCACCCTTTTATACAGTTCCATCATTACATCCCTGCTTTTGTATTCAATACCTCACCCAATAAAGGAAAGCATTCCATATGCTTTCTTGAACACCTTGTCCACCTGTCCTGCCACTATCAAGGACGTGTGAACATGTACTCCAAGGTCTCTCACTTCTTCAACCCCTCTCAATAACTTCCCATTTAATTAGTATTCCCTTGCCTTGTTTGCCCCCCGCACCAAATACATCACCTCACACTTTTCTGGATTGAGTTCCATTTGCCACTCTTCTGCCCACTCAACCAAACCATTGATATCATTCTGGAGACAACAGCTATCCTCTTCACTATCAACTACACAGCCAATTTTTGTGTCGTCTGCAAATTACCCAATCATGCCTCCCACATTTAACTCTAAATCATTAATATATACAACAAGCAAAGGCCCCAACACCAAGCACTGTGGAACACCACTGCAAACTATTTTCCACTCGTAAAAACATCCATCAACCATTACCCTTTGTTTCCTGTCACTGAGTCAATTTTGGACCCAACCTGCCACCTTCCCCTGTATCCCATGGGATCTCACTTTCCTGACCAATCTGCTATGTGGGACCTTGTCAAGAGCCTTACTGAAACCCGTGTAGACAGCATCCACTGCAATAACCTCATCAATCCTCCTGGTTACTTCCTCAAAAAGTTCTATTAAGTTAGTAACGACCTTCCCCTAACAAAACCATGCTGACTATCCCTGATCAATCTGTGCCCTTCTAAGTGACAGTTTCTCCTGTCTCTCAGAACAACTTTTAAATTAACGTGCAGACGGCTGGCTACCTTTAACTATCTCCTCCTCTTCCTCCAAGCTCTTGCCAGAATCCGAGCCTTCCGTGTCACTCCGCTCCGCCATCTCCTGGTGCTTTTGGGGGGGAGTGGGACTCGCTTCGGAGCTGACCGATGGTTTCCTGCATCTCACCGCCAGTCTCGAGTGCCTGAAGGGGTGCGCCCGCAAAGGCATTTTGGTGAGCCAGCTGTCTCCGTGCTCTTTCAGGAAAAGGGGGTTGATGAAGAAGAGCGCCCCATTTTCGGCCGTCACCTGGATGGAACACATCGGGAGGTGCTGCTGTTTCAGGAGCTCCAAGCTGGGGGTGGGGCTGACGTCGAGGACATTGCCCGTGGTTTCCTGGTAGAATGCACCTTGGCTTTGGTTGAGCGGCGAGTCCCAGAACACTGGACGGAGACAGGGAACAGGTTCGTTCAAACCGACGGTCAAAGAACGGCTTACATTTCTATAGCGCCTTTCACAGCCCCTGGACGTCTCAAAGAGCGTTTGCAACCACTGAAGCGCTTCTGAAACATCGGCTGGGATTTTCTGGCCCCATCGCAGTGGGGGACCCGCCGGCGGGGGTGGGGCAAGGCGGCGCCCCAGCCAGAAGCCCATTGGCTTGCAGTGGGACCGGCGGTGTCTCTGTCGTGGGAAACGTAGCCGTAAATTGTGCACAGCAAGCTCCCACAAACAACAACGCATTCGTGGCAAGTTTTGGTTTTAGTGATGGGACAAATATTAGCCAGGACACTGGGGAGAACTCTCCCTGGGATCTCTTACCCCCACCCAAGGGGGCAGAAGGAACCTCGGTTTAATGCCACCCCCAGCAGTTTAGCAGGGACACTGGCTATGGGAAGGTTGGAAGCAAAATCCTTGAATGCTTAGGGACGAGGTTTCTCACAGACCTTCCAAAAAATGATAAGTTTATATTATTGGCCGTGAATGCACCTGCCTTTTTTATTTTATTTAATATATTCTAAACAGAAATTATATAGTCCTTCCTCGCGGCCTTATTTAAGGATTCAGAACAAAGGAAAATTGAACCATTGCACCCTGGCAAGGCTCATACACCAGGATAAAATGCAGGAGAAAGACTGCAGAGTGTGGAGCCTCAACAAGAGGTCATTGTCTTTGGAAAGAAGTGGGGGTGAGAGGAGGGAGGTGGGGGTAATTCAGGGAAGAGGGAAGGAAGGAGGGGGACAGAAAAAGGGATGGAAAGGGGGAAGAGAGAGGAGGTGAGGGAAAGAGACGAATTGAGAGGGAAGGGAATGAGGGAAAAAGGGAGAGAGAGGGAAGGGAAGGAGAGGGGATAAGGTGAGAGGGAGAGAAATGGGAGGGGAGGAGGGAGAGAGATGGGAGGAGAGGAGAGAGAGATGGGACAGGAGGAGGGAGAGAGATGGAGAAGGGGAAAGAGATGGGAAGGAAGGAGGGAAAGGGAGAGGGTGAGGAAAGGAGGGGGAGAGAGAGGGATGGGAAGGAGAGGGGATAAGGTGAGAGGAACGGGGAGAGAGATGGGAGGGGAGGAGGGAGAGAGATGGGAAGGACGAGGGAGAGAGAGGGAGGAGGGAGAGAGAGATGGGGAGGAAGGAGCGAGAGAAAGAAAGTGAGGGAAGAAGCGGGAGAGAGAGGGAAGGGGGGAGAGAGGCAGAGGGAGAGAGAAGGTGTAAGAAAGATAGGGAGAGAGGAGAGAAGGAGGGAGAGAGAGAAGGGAAAGACATAAAAAGGGAAGAGAAGAAGTGAGAGAAAGAAGGAGGGAGGGAAAGAAGGTGAGGGAGGAAAGGAAGGTGAAGGAGGGAAGGGGAGACAAAGAAGGGGAGGAAGAAGGGGGAGAGAGAAGGGATGAAGAGAGCGGAGGAGAGGAGAGACCAAACTCTTTCCAATAATGACACTGCGGAGGTGTGAGTGATGGGGAGGAAACACAATGCAGGAAGCAGACTCAAGTGAAAGGAAATCAAACTGAATATGAAAGTGAACTGAAAAGATAGCGTCAAACAAACTCACTCATGCCCAGCGCTGAGATCTGCTGCAGCTCTTCTTTGCTGGTCATGTGTAAGATGGCTGGTGGCAACTGCAGCCGAAATGGCAGGACATCTCTGTGTTGGAGAACAGTGTTAACACAGCAGTGGAAGAATACAGTAAAAATTAACACAGTTCCGTATTTTACTTCTAGCCTTCCTGTTTTTGCAATTAACAAATTTGTAGAATTCAGGATCCTGTTTTTTTTTTCCGTGTGGTCCAAGTGGCCTCATATCCCACATCTTGAGGTTGCTCAGTGTTTTTACATTACTCATTTTGGGAGGGAGAGCAAGAGAGAGAGAGAGAGAGAGAGACGCCCACATCTTAAAAATCTGCCACAGTCATTTCCTGCAAAATTGGTGTCTAGCTGGTGAAACCTTAAAGTACAGCTGCGAGGTCATTGGTGAAAGAAACAGGAGAGAGATGAAAATTGTTTCTGTTAAACACAGTAGGATGTTATGACCTGGAACACAGTGGGATGGATTTTCTGGCTGGCAGAGGGGCAGAGCGAGCACAGGCAGGTGGGGACCCAACCTCCGCCCGCGATCGGGCCTGTGCTGCCATTTTCCGTGGGCAGGTCAATTAAGGCTCGCCCAGCGTACTTTACGACTCCTGTGCATAGCGGGTACGCTCAGGCTGCCGGGTCCTAATGGCGACCCGGCGGCCTGTATAAAGGAAGGCCCTGGCAGCCTCGGAAAGGCCGCTCGCAATGGCTGGACGAGGGCTCTGCAGAGGGGCAGTTAGAGGTGACACAAGGCCGGAGGGTAGGCCGGGGGGGCAGGCCAGACCGGAGGGTAGGGCGGGGGGGGGTGTTGCCAGTGTGCCCCTCGTTTTTCCGATGACTGCCTTGCTGCCCTCCTCAAGGAGGAGGCAACACGGCGGGAGGTGCTGGTTCCCCAGGACTGGAGGAGGAGGCCCCCCCCGCCCCTCCCCCCTACATGACCAAACGTGTCTGGGAGGAGGTGGCGGACATGGTGAGCTCCCGTGATGTGGTGCAGCGGACCTGGGTCCAGTGTCGAAAGCGCTTCAACGACCTGTTGTGCTCAGGAAAGGTGAGCACCATGTTGGCGCTGGTCACTTAACCCAGCAGGTCGGCTTTCCCCCCTGGTGCCCCCACCAAGTCTGAGTGTAGTGACTGCATTGAATCATTGACGCCATGTGTCCTTCGCTGGGTGGGCCAGCAGATATTGCCCATGCCGAGGTCACCCTGAGAGGGTGGTGAAGAGATGGGTTCTGCTCCCGCAGCATGTGGTACACTGAGACCCACATGACTGTTTTGGGGGTGACCTGGAGGAGCTGCACCTGGGCGCAGAGCTGGAACTCCAGGACATGCCAAAGTCAGGGTGATGAGATGCTGGGAGGGGAGCTTCAAGGTGGCGTTGGCACCGATCGATCTGCTGTCCTCTGCGTTCCATGTCCTTGCGCCTCCTTGCTATGGAAGGTTAGGCCGTGTGGGGCCTAATGTGATGTAGGCAGCATTTGGCCAAGGGGGTGGGGGGTCAGGACAGGCCTAGCATCTTTGTGTGAGTGTTTGGCAGCAGCGGGGTGAGGAGGCACTGGATCCCTGCAATGTCCCACTCTGGTTGGGATGGGCCGTCCACGGAGAGAGTCCAGGTTTCCACTAATCAATGCTCGTCTTTTATTTTCAGGAGAAGAATGCATATAACTTAGACTGTGGAGCAGGCTCGAGGGCCGAATGGCCTACTCCTCCTCCTATTTCTTATGATCTTAAGACTTTTTCTGTAGTGGATTGACACAACTAAATGGCTTTGTAGGCCACTACAGAGGATTGTTAAGGCTAAACTTTGCTGTGGGTCTGGAGTCACATGTAGGCCAGACCAGGTAAGGACGGCAGATTTCCCTCCCTAAAGGACATTAGTGAACCAGATGGGTTTTACGACAATTTGGCAGTTGCGTTGCCGAGACTTGCAATTCCAGATTTATTAATTAATGGATTGCAACGGTTCAAGAAGGCATATCACTACCACCTCCTCAAGGGCAGTTAGGAATGAACAATAAATGCTGGCCTTGGCAGCGATGCCCACATCCCAGGAAAGAATAAGAATGGAGAGGCACAGGAAAGGAGGAGAGAGCAGGAGGGCAAATAATTCTTCTCACCACATCCTGTTGAGGAGTGTTTACTCATACGAAGGGGATAAGGCCATTCAGCCCCCACCTCCAAGCCTTTAACGTCATCCAATTAGATTGTCTCTGATTCGCAGTGCAACCCCATCTACCTTCGTCCTGTAACCCCTAATACCCTTAACTCAGAGGGTTGTGAATCTTTGGGATTCTCTACTCCAGAGAACTTGCTCAGACGTTGAATATATTCCAGATCGAGACCAATAGCTTTTTGGACTCTAAGGGAATAGGTTAGGGTGAACAAGTGGAGTTGATGTAGAGCATCGGTCATGATGATGTTGGAGCAGGCTCGAAGGGTTGAATGGCCTACTCCTACACCTATTCCTTATGTCCTACCTACCAGTGTCAGTCATAATACTTTCAAATGACCTCAAGAGCTTTTTGGGGGAGAGGGCTCCAGATTTCTACTCCCCTTTGTGTGAAGAAGTGCTTCCTGATGTCACCACTGAATGGCCTGCCTCTAATTTTAAGGTCATGACCCCCTATGTTTTGGAATAAATGTTTTTTTCCCTGTTTGCCCAATCAGGTGAGGATGGGGGTCAGACTCAAATGCGATGCCTTCCCCATGGTCAAATGACCTGCCAACACAATCTGCCCTCTCAAATGAAGGGGGCCCACTTAACTGAGGTACAAAATTCCAAGCTCAGAATGAAATATAAGAAAAACGTGCGACCACTCTGGACATTGAGGCCAAGGGAGTCGGGTTCCCAACTGGACAATTCTAATTGGACATATTCCTGGAGGTTTCATCACATGATCTCCTGCCCCCAACTGCCCCACCCCTACTCTCTTGCCATTGGTCACCCAACATGCCAATCTTAGCACCACCCCTCCTTACCCTCTGTTGGCAACCCTCTGAGGGGGGCCTATTTTTCCAATTAGCTTTAGTCATGGAGTCATTAAGACACAGAAAGAAGCTCTTCGGCCCATCTAGTCCATGCCGGCTCAGAAATCCACTCAGTCCCATCCCTCTGCAATATCCCTATAGCCCTGCAAGCTTATTTCCCTCAAGTCATTGTCTTGACTGATGTTCTACATCACTCCACCTTCTCACCCTCCCCAGGCGATGGTGTAGTGGTATTGTGATCCAGAGACCCAGGATAATGCTCCGGGCTCCAGGTTTGAATCCCAGATGGTGAAATTTGAATTCAGTAAAAATTGCCTTTTGAAATCATTGGTCACCTCTGTTTCCATCACCCTCGTAGGTGAGTTCCATTTGTTGTGTAAAAATGCTCTTCCTCACATTCCCCTCTGCATCTCTGGTCCAAAATCCTAAATCTGTGTCCCCTAATCTTTGTACTATCAGTGAATGGTAGCAGCTTTACTTTGTCTACCTTATCTAAACCTGTCCTAATCTTGTACACCTCTATCAAATCTCCCCTCAACCTCCTTTGCTCCAAGGAGATCATATTAGTTCATTAATGTAAGTGCGGGTATGTAGTAATACTCTCTTACCTGCTCACACAGTAATAGCCAATCAGCTGGAATAAGCTGCTGAATCCCAGATAGGAATGTTCCAGATAAAAAACTGAAAAATGAAATTAAACTGCTGTCAGTTGCCATCTCTCCATTAAACTAAAAGTCTCTCTTAATTGAACAGTGAATCACAGAATGGTTATAGCACAGCAGGAGGCGATTGGACCCATTGTGTCTGTGCTGGGTCTCCTAAGGAGCACTTCACTTGGTGCCATTTCTCAGCCTTCTCCCTGTAGGCCTTCATATATTTCCTTTTCATTCCTTTGAATGCCTCGATTGAACCTGCCTCCACCATACCCTCAGGCAGCGCCTTCCAGATCCTAATCACTCGCTGCATGATAAGAACAAAGAACAAAAAACAAAGAAAAGTACAGCACAGGAACAGGCCCTTCGGCCCTCCAAGCCTGTGCCGATCATATTGTCCGTCAACTAAAACATTTTGCACTTCCGGGGTCCGTATCCCTCTATTCCCATTCTATTCATGTATTTGTCAAGCTGCGTCTTAAACACCACTATCGTACCTGCTTCCACCACCTCCTCTGGCATTGTATTCCAGACACTCACTACCCTCTGCGTAAAAAACTTGCCCCGCACATCTCCTCTATAGTTTTCTCTTCTCACCTTAAATCTATGTCCCCTAGTAATTGACTCTTCCACCCTGGGAAAAAGCTTCTGACTATCTACTCTGTCCATGCCACTCATAATTTCGTAAACTTCTATCAAGTCGCCCCTCAAACTCCGTCGCTCTAGTGAGATAAATCCGAATTTCTCCAACCTCTCCTCATAGCTAATAACCTCCAGACCAGGCAGCATCCTGATAAACCTCCTCTGCACCCTCTCCAATGCCTCCATATGCTTCTGGTAATGTGGCGACCAGAATTGCATGCAATATTCCAAGTGTGGCCTAACCAAGGTTCTATACTCTTTTATACTCAATACCCCTGCCGATGAAGGCAAGCATGCCATATGCCTTCCTGACTACCTTATCCACCTGCGTTGCCACTTTCTGTGACCTGTGGACCTGTACACCCAGATCCCTCTGCCCGTCGATGCACTTAAGGGTTCTGCCATTTACTGTATAATTCCTGCCTGTATTAGACCTTCCAAAATGCATTACCTCGCATTTGTCTGGATTAAACTTCATCTGCCATTTCTCGGCCCAAGTCTCCAACCAATCTATATCCCATTGTATCCTTTGACAATGCTCTTCACTATCTGCAACTCCTCCAACCTTAGCGTCGTCTGCAAACTTAATTAGCCCAGTTACATTTTCCTCCAAATCATTTATGTATACTACAAACAGGAAAGGTCCCAGCACTGATCCCTGCGGAACATCACTAGTCACAGCTCTCCTTTCAGAAAAGCACCCTTCCACTGCTACCCTTTGTCTTCTATGACCAAGCCAATTCTGTATCCATCTTGCCAGCTCACCTCTGATCCCATGCGACTTTACCTTCTGTACCAGTCTGCCATGAGGGACCTTGTCAAAGGCCTTATTGAAATCCATGTATATAACATCCACTGCCCTTCCATCATCGATCATCTTTGTCACTTCCTCGAAAAACTCGACCAAGTTAGTGAGACACGACCTCCCCTTCACAAAACCATGCTGCCTCTCACTAATATGCCCATTTGCTTCCAAATGGTGGTAAATCCTGTCACGAAGAATCTTCTCCAACAATTTCCCTACCACTGACGTAAGGTATTTCCTCATGTCTCTGCTGCTTCTTTAGCCAATTATCTTAAATCTGTGCCCTCTCATTCTCGATCCTTCCACCAGTGGGAACAGTTTCCCCTAGCTATCCTGTCAGACCCCTCATGATCTTGAACACCTCTATCAAATCCCCCCTCAACGTTCTCTTCTCCATGAAAATAGTGTTAACTTCTCCATTCTATCTATGTAACTGAAGTTCCTTGTACCAGGAACCATAAGGCTGCTGCCTTTTAAGATGTACAAAACAAGATGAGATAAGGTATCAAAGTAAAGTGAATTTGTTGATTTTTGCGTTGTGCACACTATTTGTGTGCAGGACTGAACACTGAGATGCACAGAAGCTGTACATTGTAATACTGAGTGCAAAGAATTGCTACTTTTACATACTGTATACTGTACACACACAGGAGCTAGCTTTGTGTGTGAGAGAGAGAAAGAGAGACTTACATTTATGTAGCGACTTTCCCAACCTCAGGACATCCCAAAGCGCTTTGCAGCCAATGAAGCAGTTTTGAAGTGTAGTCACTTCCCAAAACATTCCTGCCAATTTGTGTTCAGCAAGCACCCTCAAGCAGCAATTCGATAATAACCAGACTGATATTGGTTGAGGAATAAAAGTGGAGTTCAGAACATCGGGGAGAACTCCGCCCTGCTGCTCTTTCAAATTGTGACCGTGGGATCTTTTGCATCCACCTGAAAGGGCAGCTGGGACCTCTCTGTTTAACATCTCAAGTGAAAGACAGCGCCTCCGGCAGTGCAGCACTCTCCCACCAAAGAGTCAGCCAGTATTCAAAATCTCTGATGCTACCCACTAAGCCATGGTTTGAGGTTAAGACAAACACCAGGTATGAGTGAATTGTTACTTTTTCCCTTTGTCAGTAGAATTCTAGATTAAAAACTGATGTAATATTAAGAAAACTATTGACAACTGAATGGAAGAGACAGGCTAGAAACAGTGCAAGAGCACACAAAAGAGTTAGTTTGGAATCAATGTAACTCTGGTTTCTTTCAGCTTAAGTCAACCCTCCCTTGAGCCACAAGACACTCAGAGCACCGATTGACTAACGGAAAGTGTGAACAGACTTTATAGAGTTTCCGCTAGAGTGCTATTCTGTTCATGACAAAACCTTCCCCGTCTCATCAAAGAGATCAAATTCAATCAGACAGTTTCCATGACAAATAGCAAAACTGAAAACAATAGAAAATATCAAAATTCATATTTTTTATTCACTCCATGGGATGTGGACTTCGCTGGCTGGTCCGGCATTTATTTCCCATTCCTAATTGCCCTTGAGAAGGTGGTGGTGAGCCACCTTCTTGAACCGCTGCAGTCCATGTGGTGTAGGTACACCCACAGTGCTGTTAGGGAGGGAGTTCCAGGATTTTGACCCAGCGACAGTGAAGGGACGACGATATATTTCCAAGTCAGGATGGTGAGTGGCTTGGAGGAGAACTTCCAGGTGGTGGTGTTCCCATGTATCTGTTGCCCTTGTCCTTCTAAATGGTAGTGGTTGCAGGTTTGGAAGGTGCTGTCGAAGGAACCTTGGCAAGTTGCTGCAGTGCATCTTGTAGATGGTGCACACTGCTGCTACTGTGTGTTGATGGTGGAGGGAGTGAATGTTTGTGGATGGGCTGCCAATCAAGCGGGCTGCTTTGTCCTGGATTATGTCAAGCTTCTTGAGTGTTGTTGGAGCTACACTCACCCAGGCAAGTGGACTGTATTCCATCAGACTCCTGACTTGCGCCTTGTAGATGGTGGACAGACTTTGGGGAATCAGGAGGTGAGTTACTCGCCCACGGGATTCCTAGCCTCAGACCTGCTCTTGTAGCCACAGTATTTATATGGCTGGACCAGTTCAATTTCTGGTCAATGGTAACCCCCAGGATGTTAATAGTGGGCGATTCAGCGATGGTAATGCCATTGAATGTCATGAAGTTTTGGTTAGATTCTCTCTTGTTGGAGATGGTCATTGCCTGGCGCTTGTGTGGTGCGAATGTTACTTAATGTAACAGAATTATCTTGCAGAGTTTCATTGAAATGGCGGCACAGAATGGTGCCATTCAGCCTGTCATGGCCATTGCTAACTCCCCAACTGGAGCTATCCACTGTGAGACCATGTCTCAGCCCTCTCCCCATACCATTTTCCCAATGGCTAATTTTAAATGGACTTATTAACTCTGTCCCTTCTGTTAAAGCATGTCACGTTCTCTCCCTCTCTCTCCCCAGAGGCTTGAACACAAAACATCAAGGTTGACACTCCCGGTGCTGTACTGAGAGAGAGCAACATTGTTTTAGAAAAAGAGCAGCACAGTTCTTGCCGTTATCAACAGTGAGTATATCAAAAAGCTGGCTGGAAAGCACTTTAGGACATCCTGAGGTTATGAAAGGCTCTATATAAATGCACATTTGTTTTATTTTCGCGGTGTAATCATTTCCTTCTCTTTTACACCAAGTGACCACTCCCTGTCTGTTCCCCTGGTTACCTTTCACCAACTGTTTGAAACAACCCCTCACTCTTTACCCACTCAAAACCTCTCCCAATTGTGGAAACCTCCATTAGAGCCCCCTTTGACCTTGTCCTTTGCGGTTGGGGAGTGGTGGCCAAAACTGCGAGCGACATTCAAACTGTGGCCGCAACGAAGGCCTTGAACAACTTCAACACAACTCTCCCCACCCCCTGCCAGAAACCTGAGCTGATTCTCTCCAGCATGGATGGGGGGGGGGCATACTAAGGCCAGTGGCCCTAACCAGTCCCCAGCTGAGATTAGACATCGAGAATGAACCTGGGATTGTCTTAGTTACCATGACCTAGCAACCATTTGAGTTGGTGGGAGGGGGAGGGGGAGGAGGTTGTGGTTGGGAGAGGAGAGTCATGCATGCCATTGGCTGTCATGGCAACACAACATGTTTTTAACACCTGTTATTTCTTGGATTACATAAGTTAGTCAGAATGAGCTCTACTTTTCCACTGTTAAACTCATAAACTTCCTTTTGAATCTTTCAACTAAACATATTTTTCTCTCCTATTACAGCCACAGAGAGCTGAGTCTGTTTGTTCAGAGTAAATTCTGTGAAGTAAGTGTATGTTTCGTTGCGATAAACATCATTGTATAACTATTGTTATTTGCCTTTATCCATTTGTCTTTCTATCTTTGTTATTTTTGTCACAGTCAGATTTAAATGAAACAGCTCAATGAATCCTGGCTAGGTGATGGATAAAGTGCCAACAAGGAACATATCCCAAAGCTGGTGGCATCAAGGAACCCCTCTGAAGGGATTGAGTCACTCGGATTGGAGGGTCCCTGTCAATGATATGTTAACTATATTGTTAGGATACGCAGGTGAAGGGCATTGTTTCATTAAGTACTTGGAACACGTATAAATAGGGGACAGCTGGGACACTGGGTTGTGTGGGAGGAGAGCTGTGAGACTGAACAAGTCAATAAACACTCTCAATAAAGAAAAGCTCTGTGTCTTGGTTTTTGGTTTCACCAATCAGTGGATCTTGTAACAGTCCCAAGTCTGAACACTGGTTTCAGCTAAGTTAGCTGACCAGAGTTGCATTTGAGGTGGTACAATTGAACTCAATACCACTAGATGATGGGAGGAGGGGAGAGGAGGGGAGAGGAGAGGAGAGGGAGGAAGAGAAAAGGAAATGGAGGAAAGGGGCAGAGGGAGAGCAGGGAGGGGGAGGGATAAAAGAGGGGAGTGAGGGGAGGAAGAGGAAGAGGGGAGGGAGGGAGAGGAGGGAGGGAGGGGAAGGAAGAGGGGAGGGGAGGGAGAGGGTGGGAGGGAGAGGGAATGAGGGGTAAAAGGGGGAGGGATGAGAGGGAGGGGGAAGGGAGGGATAAAAGAAGGGGAGGGGGGAGGGGGAAGAAGGGGGGAGGCAGGAGGGAGGGTGGGAGGCGGGAAAGGGGGGAGGAAGGGGGGGAGAGGGAGGAAGGGGGGAGAGGGCGGAAGGGGAGGAGGGAGAAGGGATGGGGGAAGGGGGGAGAGGGAGGGAGGAGGGGGAGAGGGAGGGAGGAAGGAGGGGGAGAGGGAAGGAGGGGGAGAGGGAGGAAGGGGGGAAGGGGGGAGGGAGGAGGGGAGGAGGGGGTGGGAGGGAGGGGGGAAGGGGAGTGGGAGGGGGAGGGGTAGGAGAGGAGAGGGGAGGGAAGAAGGGGGGGAAGAAGGCGGGAGGGGGAGGGAAGAAGTGGGGAAGAGGGGAGGGAAGAAGTGGGGGAGAGGGGGAGGGTAGAAGGGGGGGAAGAAGGCGGGAGGGGGAGGGAAGAAGGGGGGAGGGCGAGGGGAAGGGAGGGAGGAGGGGAGGGAAGGGAGGGAGGAGGGGAAGGGGTGGGGGGGAAGGGGGAAGGGGAGTGGGAAGGGAGGGGGAAGGGGAGTGGGAGGGGAGGGGAGGGGGAGGGGGTGGGGGGAAGGGGAGTGGGAAGGGAGTGGGAAGGGGATTGGGAGTGGGAAGGGAGTGGGAGGGGGAGGGATAAAAAAGGGGAGGGATAAAAGGGGGAGGGCAGGAGGGAGAGTGGAGGGAGAGGGACAGAGAAAAGGCAGGGAGAGAGAGTGAGGGGAGAGGAGATTGAGATGTGTGGAAGAGAGGAGCGAAGGAAGACAAAAGGATAGGAGGGAGAGGAGAGAGGGGGAGGGGAAGGAAAGGAGTTAGAGTGAGAGAAAGAAATGGAAAGAGGGAAAGGGAAAGGGAGGGAGAGGACAGGCAGGTGGAGGAAAATAGAGGAAGGGAAAGGAAAGAAGAGGGAGGAGGAGAGAGCAGGAGGGAAGAGACAGAGAGAGGGAGAAAAGAGAGGAGGGCCAGGAAAGAGGAGAAGGAAGAAAAGACGTTGGGCAGGTAAGATGGCGATGAAAGGTAAGCAGGAAGGGGATAGAGGGAACGGCCCAGGACTTATGTTTCTGATCCCACTATCTATCAGAAAGTGCTGTTGTGGAGCTTTTGAACATCAGGATCAGGCTATGATGCCCTTTGTGGTGGAATAGCTTGCCAACACTATCGTGGATTATTAGATTTGTCAAACAGTCGGAAGGCAGCTGCAGGACTGATGCTCGTGTGTGGCTCACTCCATCCTGTGTACAACTCACTGCAGCCTGTGTACAACTCACTCCATCCTGTGTACAACTCACTCCATCCTGTGTACAACTCACTGCAGCCTGTGTACAACTCACTCCATCCTGTGTACAACTCACTCCATCCTGTGTACAACTCACTGCAGCCTGTGCATAGGTGTGATACCTTTCATCGTTCAATAGCTTGCTCATTCCCATGACCTTAGGAAAGTGGCAAAACTTGAGGTAAATGATTGTCGAGAAGGATTTACCTGAACCATCCTCCTTGACGATGAAGTCCTCAGATTCAGACGTTCCATTTCCTAGTCGAACAGTCAGGATCTTATTTTTCCCACAATTGTTGCTCCACAATAAAAATGTCTGAAATGATGAAGGAAATAAAAGCAGTTAAATATGAGTGAATTTCTCATGGCGCAGTGTGATACAAAGATGAAAAAGCCACTCCTGGCTGGCCTCTCATATTGTACCTCCATAAACTTGAGGTCATTCCAAAACTCTGCTGTCCATGTCTTAACTCGTGCCAAATCCTGTTCCCCTATCACCCCTGTGCTCACTGACCAACATTGGCTCCCATCAAGCAGCGTCTTGATTTAAAAGTTCTCTTCCTTGTTTTCAAATCCCTCCTGGCCTCGATCCCTCCCTATCTCTGTAATCTCCTCCACCCCCCGACAACCCTCTGAGATATCTGCACTCCTCTGATTCTGGCCTCTTGTCCATCCCTGATTTTACTCGCTCCGCCCATTCAGTTGCCTGGGCCCTAAGTTCTGGAATTCCTTCCCTAAACTTCTCTGCCTCCCTATAAGATTCTCCTTAAAACCTAACTCTTTGGCCATCTGAACAATTATCTCCTTATGTGATTCAGTGTCATGTTTTATTGTATAAAAGCTCCTGTGAAGCACTTTGGGACATTTTGTTATCATCATCAGGTCCCAGGTGGGCATTGGCAACCTGACTTCCATTAGATTGGTCCATGATTACACTTGGCAAAGTAGTGCAGTGGTTTGCTGCAGTATGGCTGACTACGAAACTCTCCCACTCTTACCACCTGCCATCAGGTGTTATAGGAAGGATTTCCAGGCTGATACTCAACCTGTTTGGCCACATTACAAACACACTTTCCATGGCCCTCAAGTCCTGGAGTGGGACTCAAACCTGGAGCTTCTGGCCCAGAGGTAGGGATGCTACAACTGCGCCACAAGACTTCTGTTATGTTAAAGGCGCTATATAAATATAAGTTGTTGTTCATACTAATGTGTGTTCTGATTTTCTGTTAATGTGGATGGCTCTTTTCCAAAACTCGAGGCTCACAAATTTCAAGCAAATCGGCAGACGACAAAGTATTTTGGCTGGACAGACCCAGTTGCCTGGATTTCAAAGGTTAGTTTGTTAAGGGAAAATGTCTGTATGTAGCCCACGGCCTGCAGCTTATACTGAGGGCACAATAGCAAAAGAACACAGGGCAAGTTCTGATCGCTGTCCGAAAGATCTTTGAATAGGAGTAATCGACGCTTGGGATGAAATTGGATTAGCCTATCGAATAAAAAAATAAGCTCTGGAATTGTTTAACAAAGTTTTGAGTTGTAAAGGTGGGATAATAGAGACTCGTTCAGGGAGGATGAGCAGACCAGTTCAGTATCCTGTGATTTACCTCTGTCTTTTTAATGTCAGGAGGGAGCTGACTGCCTACCCCACCCTTTAAAAGATTGTTCGGCGGGGGTGGGGGGGGGGGGAGCACTCTCAACTCAGTGGCTTGTGGTTTCAAGTCTTGCCTCAGAGACTTGAGCACAGAATCTAATCTGAGACTCCAGTGCAGTACTGAGGGAGTGCTGCATTGCTGGAGTTGCCGTCTTGCAGTCGAGATGGTGGGTTTAGGCCCTGTATGCCCTCACAGGCATACGTAAAAGAGCCCATTACCACTATACTGAAGAAGAGCAGGGGAGTTCTCTCCGGTGACCAGAGTTGATATTTATCTCTCAATCAACATCAATAAAAATCAATTATCTGCACATCGCTGTGTGTGGGAGCTTGCTGTGTGCACATTACATACATTACATTGAGCATACAGCAGAGAAACAGGCTATTCAGCCCAACTGGCTAACTGGTGTTTATGCTTAACTTGAGCATTTTTCCTCCCATTTTTCCTCATCTAAGTCGTAACCCCCAATTCCCTTCTCCCTCACTATCTAGTTTCCTTTTCAATGCATTGATACTATTCGCTTCAAACTGGCTGACACGGCTCCTACATTACAACAGTGACTGCACTTCAAAAAAATACTCCATTGGCTGCAAAGTGCCTTGGGACATTGAAAGGCGCTATAGAAATGCAAGTTCTCTTCTTTCGTGAGCATTTCTGACAGTGGGGAGTGCAGCTAGTCACTGAACTCTCTGCAAACAGGTGTGTCCAGAGCTCCGACATTGATGCAGAGCTGGTAGCATACCACTGACCAACACTGCCGCCCCCACCAACCTGCACCACATCCTACCAAGCAACTATTGGTCTCAAACTTCGACTTCAAGAATAACTGTGCACTAACTTGCAGCAATTGTGCTGCATAATTTTTCCTGAATATGTCTTTGCTCAACCACGCACTCCACAATCAACTTCAGCTGGAGGACCATCAACTTGGTGAGAGGCTCTTTGGCCTAACCGAAATTTGCTGATCTTCCAGTGCAAAAAAACGTTGTCCAGGATTACATGCTGGGGGGAAGCACTAACACTTGGGGCAGCTGCTGAGAAGGCACAATGAGGAAAGGCCACTTTCCAAGGCCCTTCAGCCATAGTACACCCAGGGACTGGAGCTATAAACATTCTCAGACTGAGGTGCTTCAGAATTAAATATGCCCAAAGGCCTCCTTGGGCTGTCTATTCATTATGTAATGCATATGATGAATATTAATTGTAAATGGAACCATAGTGAGTAAAATACAGTATTGGAATAAAGTGACTTGGTTTGCACCTCATATAATGTCAACTTTGAGCACTCATGTAATGTACTTTTAAAAATTAAGACTGCACAAATTGACAACAATCACCTGTTATACCTATCTACATCTTGAGAATGAATTAAGAACAGAGCCCGGGTTGGGTAACTTATATCGTTATGATCACTGTTTCCTGAACCGATTAGAAACTGAGAGGGTAGTGAAGAAATGAGGGACTTAAGTTATGTGGAGAGATTGGAAAAACCAGGATTGCTCCCCTTAGAACAGAGAAGGTTAAGGGGCGATTTAATAGAGGAGTTCAAATTATGAGGGGTTTTGATAGAGCAAATTGGGAGAAACTGTTTGCGCTGATAGGTGGGTCAGTAACACAGGTTTGGGATAATCGGCAAAAAGACCTTGTGGTAGGGGGGAAGCTGAGGGGAATTTTTTACTGCAGCAAATTGTCATGATCTGGAATGCGCTGCCTGAAAGGATGGTGGAAGCAGATTCATTAGTAACATCCTGTGATGACTGTCACTTAAAGATCAGTTCAACTGAGTAGTGGTCATGTGATTTGGTCAACCAATGTGTGGCTAGCACAGGGGGAATAAATTCTAGGGAGGGCTTTCTTAGGAAAAATGTGGCTGTATGAGGGGCTGGCTGGATTTAAGCAGCCTCGGAAGCTCTTGTGAAAATAAGAATTGTTTTGTTTAACTAAGAAGCCTCCCAGAGCATGTTTCTACATTCAGCAGGGAACTGGATACACACTTGCAGGGGAAATACGTGCAGGGATATGGGGAATAGAAAGGAGAATGAGACGAATTGGACAACTCTTTCAAAGACCCCGCACAGGCACAATGGGCCGAAAAGCCTCATCTTGTGCTGTCTGAACTTCCAACTCTAATCCAAGGTCCTAATTGAAGGCAGGAGGGGACAAAGTTCTGGTTCCCCTGTAGCTCGTCAGCCTCTTTACAGGTTAAAAGACCTACCCCTGGAGGTTGCCTCCCGAGCACTTGCTTCACTTCAAACGGCTCAATTCCAAGCTGCAGCCAGATGTTGTGGGACAGCGTCAACTTGTCAAAGAGACTGAGCTTTGAACATGCGGAAATGTCTCTTTGATCCTCCTCCTCCTGAGGCCTCTGATATCCTCCATTGCAAAGTTGCTTGTTGGGGCTGTAGGGACTGAAATAAAATAGGATTAGCCATTTCCAGACCCCTGAGACTGGACCCTTACCCAAGTGCAACTCAACATAGGCATTAATTTTTTTCCACATGGGGTGTCACTGGAAAAGTCAGCATTTGTCCTTGAACTGAATGGTTTGCTAGGGCCACTTCAGACAGCAGAAGAGTCAACCACATTGGTGAAGTCACATGTAGGCCAGACTAGATAAGGATGGCAGATTTCCTTAGTAGTCTAGGTGGGTTTATTATGACAATTGGGGACTAGCATCATGTTCTAGATTTATTAATTGAATTACTCCCACCAGTGGCTTTGATGGGATTTGAATTTATGTCCCCAGAGTATTAGCCTGGGTTTACTGAATTATTAGTCCAGTGATATTACCACTACACCACCGTCTCCTTTATAGTAAGGATTTAATTGGCTGTGAAGTGCTTTGGGATGTCCTGAGGTCATGAAGGCACTATAGAAATTCTCCCTTTCTCCTCCTTTACCATATTGTAGGTAAATAAATACTGAAATTCTGGTAAACTCTGTGAGTTTCTGTGAGTTCTCAGAGTGAGGTGTTTGAGAACTGAACATGCCCAAAGACTTCATTATGGTTGGACCTTCTGATCAGACACAAGCTTAATTCTGTTTATTTTTGCTGTATCTTTTCAAGAAGTATATTTTTGCTCTTCTCCAACTGAAAGCTGCCCCAATTGCCAGTAATATCAATAGGGAACAGGTCATTTTCATGGTGGCAACTCGGCTAGTTTGTTGTGACTTGCGAGAATGACAACAGTAACTTATACTTATATAGCGCCTTTCACATCATGAACCGTACCAAGGCGCTTCACGGGAGCATTATAAAGCAAAGTATGATGCTGAGACACAGGAGGTATCAGGTCCAATGACCTAAAGCTTGGGCAGAAAGGTAGGTTTTAAGGAGTGTCTTAAAGGAGGGAAGTGAGATAGAGAGGGGTAGAGGTTTAGGGAGGGAATTCCAGAGCTTAGGGTCCAGGCAGCTGAAAGCACAGCCGCCAATGGTGGAGCAATTAAAATTGGGCATGTACAAGAATTAGAGGAATGCGTGCGTCTTGGGAGGTTTAGGACCAGATGAGATTATTGAGATAGGGAGTGTTGGGGGAGTGGGCAAGGACACAGAGGAATTTAAAACAAGGATGAACATTTTAAAATCAAGACCTGCAGCCAATGTAGGTAGGGAACATGGGGGAACAGGCCCTTGTGTGAGTTAAGGCATGAGCAGCTGAATTTTAGATGAAGTTTACAGAGGGCAGAATGTGGGAGACCAGCCTGGAATGTGTTGGAATCGTTGAGTCCAGCCATAGAGGAGGCATGGATAAGGGTTTCAGCAGCTGAGACAGGGTAACGTCGGGTGAAGTTAAAGGTGGTCATAATGATTGCACGAATATGAGGTCAGAAGCTCATCCCGGGATCAAATATGAGACCAAGGTTGTGAACGGATTGGCTTAATGTCAGACTGTTGCCAGGGAGAGGGATGAGATAACTAAGGATGGTTTCTCTTGAACTTGCCATTTCCACACTTCATGGCTTCCACTCAGCAACTCCTGCCCTCCCTGATACCCATCAGAGTCAGAAAATGTCAATGAACGCACAAAGAAATGGCGAGTGAGAAACTATTCACATGGCTCACCATAGAATTTTCCCAACAGTTCCATACCGGCATTATTGTTTCACAAGAGCCTCTGCCTTCTCACCCTATCAGCATATCTTTCTAATATCTTTCTCCCTCATGTACATATAGAATAGAATCATAGAATGGTTATAGTATGGAAGGCAACCATTCTGCCCATTGTATCTGTGCTGGAACAACTCACCCTGTCACACTTCCCCTGCCTTTTCCCCATGGATCTACAAACGTTTCTTCATCAGATAATGGTCCAATTCTCTTCTCAAAGCCCTGACTGACCTGCCCTCACCAACCTCTCAGGCAGCGCATTCCAAATCCTAACCACTTGCTGTGTAAAAAGGTTTTTCCTCATGTCACCGTTGCTTCTTTTGCCAATTATCTTAAATTTCTTGATTCTTCCATTTATCTAACTTTCCCTGAAATGCATCAGAGTCCAAGAGATGACACTGTATACTATGAAAATGAGTTCACTCTTTAGCAAAGGTGTTTTTTCATTCTTTCATGGGATGAGGGCTTCACTGGCTGGGCCAGCATTTATTGCCCATCCCTAGTTGCCCATGAGAAGGTGGTGGTACCTTCTTGAACCGCTGCAGTCCATGTGGTGTAGGTACACCCACAGTGCTGTTGGGGAGGGAGTCCCAGGATTTTGACCCAGTGACAGTGAAGGAACGGCCGATATATTTCCAAGTCAGGGTGGTGAGTGGCTTGGAGGGGAACTTCCAGGTGATGGTGTTCCCATGCGTCTGCTGCCCTTATCCTTCTAGACAGTAGTGGTCGTGGGTTTGGAAGGTGCTGCTTAAGGAGTCTTGGTGAGCTCCTGCAGTGCATCCTGTAAATGGTACACACTGTTGCTAGTGTTCATCAGTGGTAAAGAGGCTGAATGTTGTGGATGGGGTGACAATCAAATGGGCTGCTTTGTCCTGGATGGTTTGAAGGGCTATAGAAGTTAGGTGGGTATATGGAATTAGATCACAAATCAGCCATGATCTAATTGAATGGTGGATCAGGCCAGAGGGGCTGAATGGCCTCCTCCTGCTCATGTTCCTAGAAGTAGCCAAAATTTCTTTTGATAAAGAGTTTTGACATCTGTCTCACTCACGCATTAATGGTTTCAAACCCTATAATTACAGCTTGAGCAGTTTGGGATCTTATCGGTGTGGGATCAGAGAAACCAAGTAACAATATAGGAGGAAATGTGAAATGAGTATCAACAGACACAAAAAAAACACAGGCTCCATCACTCTGACTGATGTCATTTCCCATACATTGACCAGGGGTTGAATTTTGATAAATGCATGATTACAGCATCATAACCACCCCCTCAAGTTCTTGCACTGCCATTGGTTCAATGATATTCAGCTGGTGAAGCAAATCACACTATTCACAAAGTCAGGATGCCCCAAAGCACTTTACAGCCAATGGAGTGCATTTTGTCAAGTGTGGAAACTTTTGCAGGAAACACATCAGCCAATTTGCACACAGCAAGCTCCCACAAACAGCAATAATCATCTGCTTTACTAATGTTGGTTGATAGTTAAACAAGGTACAGGCGAGAATGTTCCTGCTCTTCCCATAGCGGCCCTGGGGCCTTTTGCGTCCACCTGAGAACGCAGATGGGGCCTTGATTTAATGGCTTACATGCAAGATGGCACCTCTGACAGTGCAGCACTCCCTCAGTACTGCACTGGGCATATCTGGATTTTGTGCTCAAGTCTCTGAAGTGGGACTTGAACCTTTTGACTGAGAGGCAAAACCTATTGACCCACAATGACAAAAATAGGCTCCCTAGAATCTGGAACAGTCCCAGTAGATGGGAAATAGCAAGCATAATCCTGCAATTCAAGCAAGAAGGTGGAGAGAAAACAGGAAACTATAGACCAGTTAACCTTCATCAGTAGTAGGGAAAAGGCTAGCAGCTACTTATTTGGGATGTAGTAATAGAAAACTTAGAAAATCATAAAATGATTGCACAGTCAACATGGATTCATAAAAGCACCCTGTTATAGTTTTTGAGGTTGTATCTAGCTGAGTAGATAAGGAGGAACCAGTGGATGTAGTGTATTTGAATTTTCAAAAAAAGCATTCAGTATGATGCTACACAAAACTATGACTCATAGGATTGGGAGTAATATATTAGCATGAATTGTTGATTGACTAACAGGCAGGAAACAGAGAGTAGGAATAAATGGGTCATTTTCAGGTTGCCAGGCATTAACTAGTGGGATACTACAAGAATCGGTATTGAATTTTAGCTACTTACAGTCTATTGATGAGAAACCGAGTATAAACTTTCCAAGTTTACCGATGATATAAAATTACATGGAAAATTAATCTGAGAGGACACATAAAGTGCTCAAGGGGATTTAGGTCGGTTAAGCGAGTGGGCTAGAATGTGGCAAATGGAACATAATGTGGAGAAATGTGAACTTATCCACTTTGGTTGGAAAAGTTTAATACTTTTTAAATGTTGAGGTTGCATTTGGAGGGAACTGGCTGTCCTTATACACACATAACTGGTTAACATACAGGTACAGCAAGCTATTAGGAAGGCAAATGGAGTGTTAGCCTTTATTACAGAGGTATTATTGAAGGAACAGAGTGCAAAAGTCATAATTTCTTGGTAAGGCCATATCTGGAGTACTGTGTACAGTTCTGGTTTCCTTAGCTAAGGCATACTTGAGGGAGTGCAATGAAAATTCACTAGACTGGTTCCTGGGATGAGGGGATTGTCCTATGAGGAGAGATTGAGTAGACTAGGTCTATATTCCCTGGAGTTATGAAGAATGAGAGAGGATCTCATTGAAACACATGGGAGGTCACAATTTCAGAGAAAGGGGATTGACCATTTAGGACTGAGATGAGGAGAAATTTCTTCGCTCAGAGGGTTGTGAATCTTCAGAGTTCTCTATCCCAGAGAGCAGTGGATAGTCAGTCATTGAGTACATTCAAGACAGAGATCAATAGATTTTTGGACATTAAAGGAATTAAGGGATGTGGGGATAGTGCAAGAAAGTAGAAAACTGAATTGCAGAGCAGGGTTGAAAGGCTGAACAGACCCCCTCCTGCTCCTATTCCTAATGACACCATAAAGCAGCAAATAAGAGTGGGAGCCTGGCAGGGTTTAATCTCCTCCCCCAGGTCTAAGATGCACATCACCTCCACAGCTGTTCCTTCTCAGGAAAGAGCAGCAAATTGAACACGGGTCAGGTTTGGAACCCAAGGCTCTCTAAAGGCTTAATACCATGCTCGACAGTGCATTTAACTGCCAAGGTCACAGGCTGGTCTATGTAGTAAAGCACTTTGAGCTGGCAAACTATGCAAATTGGCAAGATCAGCTTTTACACCTTCTAGTAAAGGAAGCCAGCTTGGGGAGATGGTGGTATAATGGTAATGTCACTGGACTAGTAATCCCAAGGGTATATAGTTAAGCTCTAGGAACATGGGTTCAAATCCCACCACAGCAGCTGGTGGAATTTAAATTCAATTAATAACACCCAGAATATAAAGCTAGTCTTGGTAATGATGACTATGAACTGTAAAAATCACTAATGAGAAGGAAATCTGCTGCTCTAACCCCAGTCTGGCCTACAAGTGACACCAGGCCTACAGAAATGTGGTTGACACAGCCCAGCAAGCTTCATAATTCAAGCCAATTAGATTTGGGCAACAAATGATGCCCACATCCCATGAAAGAGTTTTTTAGAAGTGGCATTGATTGACAAAAGCCTGGCAACAGGGCCTTTAGGATGTCATCTATAGCGTGAGTGTCCAGCACAGAAACAGGCCATTCAGCCCAACTGATCCATGTTAGTGTTTATGCTCCACACGAACCTGCTCTCAGCCCATCAGCATATCCTTCTAACCCTTCCACCCTTTGACAGGAGGGCAGAATGGAGGCCTCAAAGTGAAAAGAAACTCCAAACAGTGAAGGTCCCCGGCTCGACCCGTGGTCTTTACTAAGGGCACTGAGCTTAGCTGGAACCTCAGCTAGTTCTGTGGGTTAGGGAGAGAGGGGAGGCAAAGGACAGGGCCTGCAAAACCTGGTTAATTGGTAACCTGTGTTGCAAAGTCAACAACTATCAGGACAGATTGATCAGGCTGAGGGTCTTTTCTCTACAGAAAAGAAGATTCTGGGGTGACCTAATAGACATAGTCAAGGTTATGAAGGAATATGTAGGGAGGATGTTTTGATTTGTGGGAGAATCTGAAGCTATATATATATATATATATATGGATAAAAAAGATAATCACTAATAAATCCAATAGGGAATTCAGGAGAAATATCTTTAACCAGGGAGTGGTGAGAATGTGGAACTCACCACCACAAGAAACGGTTAAGGCAAATAGTATAGATGTACTTAAGGGGAGCAGATGGAGAAATGGATAGAAGGATATGGTGGTGGGGCGAGATGAAAAGGCATGGGAGGAGGTTTGTACAGAGCATAAACACCAGCACGGAGAATCTCAGGCCGAATGGCCTGTTTCTGGGCTGTGGACTTGCCTTAATTCTATGAATAAAGGAAACTTTCTTCAAGGTACCTCATCTGATGCTCCGAGTCGCTCGTATCATGTAACGATGTTCTCAGCATTGTTCGCTGTCCACGGAATCTTCTATTCACAGGGATACTTTCCCAGCTCAGCCATTCTGCTTGGCGAGATTGGACCGTAGCAACACCCAAAAAAATGCACTCTTGCTGATGATCTGCACTCACTGAGCTCCCTGCACCTCAGCCGAACTGCACAGCAGGAAAGAACAATGAAGCACACCGCTAAATTACAGTTAGTAATCCAGCTCCCGTCAGGAAACGAACGAGAACAACAAAGAGGGTATCTGTCGCAAATTGAATCGCTAATCTCTGCACGAGCCACTCTCAAAGATTAACGGCTCATGTGCATCCGGAACTGCTTACTGTTCGCACTGCTCTCTCAGCTCAGATCTTGTTTTGAGAGCGAGCGAGCATGAGGGAGACAATGTTATAACAGTTTATGGGAAACCACAGCCCCGTTTGCGGTTGCCTCTCTCAATGTCTTCACTGGTGCCTTTTTTTTGAGCTATACTGAGCACAGTGTTCGCACAACCAAGTGGTGTGACCCAGTTTAAGTTGATTCTTTTCAGTGAGGAGCTCTTTAAACATTGCTTTCTGCAAATGCTTAAAACCCAAACTCTCCGGAGACATAAATGTCACCCCCCCCCCCAAACAAGGGAAACTCTTTAAAGCACTCTCACATTCCTGGTATGTACGCAAAGAAACTTTGATGGATTTTTTTACCCCTTTGCCTCCAATCTCTGTCTGTCTCTCTTTCTCCCTCTCTCTCTCTCTCTCTCTCTCTATTTCTATCACTCACATCCCTTGCCCCCAATCTCTTTCTTCCCTTCTCTGTTGCAACCCCTTCTGTCTCTATTCCATGACTATTACTATATGGTTAGCCAGGCAAACAGAAGTAAAGGAAGCTCACGATCCCCAGAAGAATAAACCAGTCAAATTTGGAAAATGACTGGTCCAAGTTGGTATTGTACACCTTAAAATGGAACTCCAGTTCGGACCAGCCTTTTCCAAGTTTTCCTGTTTTTCCTTTCTAATTTCCTGGAGTGAACAAGTGAAGTTAACCCTTCCAATGCCACCTGTTCTTCCAAACTGAAAAATGAGAGGGATATTCATACAATCAGACAATGGGAGGGAGAAATACATTTTAAAAACACCCAGAGAGGAATCCTGATAGATTGGTATAACACCATAGATGACTAATGGACTTTTAAGATTATTTCAAGATATTTGAGAAGGGTAAATAGAGAAGGAAGTGAGAAACTATGATTGGTTGGCCAGCTGTTGCTCTCTTCTGAATCAGAAGGTTGTGGGTTTAAGTCCCACATGAGCACAAAAATCCAGGCTGTCACTCCCAGTGCAGTACTTAGGGAGTGCTGCACTGTCAGCGGTGCTGTCTTTCCGATGAGATGTTAAACCAAGACCCCCATCTGCCCTCTCAGGTGGACGCAAAAGGTCTTATTTGAAAGATGAGCATGAGAGTTTTCCCGTGATGCCCTGGTCAATATTTATCCCCAATCAACACCACAAGTAAAGACAGATTATTTGGTCATTTATCGAGTGGGTGTTTTAGGGGTCTCGTTGTGCAGAAACTGGCTGCTGCGTTTCCAACATTACAAGTTTTGTCCTTCTTCATTCATTTAGGAAGCCTGTTGGCTCTCCCACCTCACTGCTGTATTGGGTCTGGGCTGAAGTTTGCTGGTGGCAGGAGCAGATGTAGGCCATTCGGCCCTTTGAGTTTGCTGCACCTTTCAATTAGATCATGGCTGATCATCTAGCGCAACACCATTTTCCTGTACTACCCCCTTATCCCTCAGTATCATTAATATCTAGAAATCTAACAATTTCTGCATTGAACATACTCAATGACTGAGCGTCTGCAGCTCTCTGGGGTAGAGAATTTCCCCCTGGGGCCTCAACTTTTTACAATTTATATAAATGACTTGGGTGAAGGGACTGAAGGAATGCTTGCTAACTTTGCTGATGACACAAAGATAGGTAGGAAAGTAAACTGTGAAGAGGACATAGGAGGCTTACAAAGTGACATATTTAGGTTAAGTGAGTGGGCAAAGAGCTGGCAAATGGAGTATAATGTGGGCAGATGTGAGATCATTCATTTTGGCAGAAAGAATAGAAAGGAAACTTATTATCTAAATGGTGAGAGTTTGCAGAGCTCTGAGATTCAGAGGGATCTGGGTGTCCTACTGCATGAATTACAGGGGGTTAGAATGCAGGTACAACAGGTAATTAGGAAAGCTAATAGAGTATTATCATTTATTGTGAGGGGAATTGATTACAGAAGTGAGGAGGTTGTGTGTCAGTTGTGCAGGGCATTGGTGAGACCACATCTGGAGTATTGTGTACACTACTGGTCTCCTTATTTAAAGAAGGATGTAGGTGCATTGGAAGCAGTTCAGAGAGGGTTTACTAGACTGGTACCAGGAATAGGTGGGTTGTCTTGGACAGGTTAGGCTTGTATCCACTGCTATCTGGAAGGAAAAGAGGCAACTTAATTGGAACTTTGGGATCCTGAGGGGTCTTGACAGGATGGATTTGGAGAGGATGTTTCCTCTTGTGGGAGAATCTAGAACTAAAGAGGTCACTGTTTGGAGGTAAGGTGTCGCTCATTTAAGACAGAGGTGAGGAGAAATTTTTTCTCTCAAGGGGTTATGAGTCTTTGGAACTCTCTTCCTCAGGAGGCAGTGGAGGCAGAGTCTTTGAATATTTTAGGAGCAGAGCTGGACAGATTCTTGCTTAGCAAGGTTATCGGGGTAGGCTGGAATGTGGGGTTGAGATTACATTCAGATCAGTCATGGACTTATTGAATGGCGGAGCAGGCTCGAGGGGCTGAGTGGTCCAATCCTGCTGCTAATTCATATGTTCGTATGTTTATAGACTCATAGACATTTACAGCACAGAAGGAGGCCATTCGGTCCATCATGTCCACGCTGGACAACAAAGATCTGACTACACTAATCCCTTTTTCCAGCACTTGGCCCATAGCCCTGGAGGCTATGGCAACGCAAGTGAATATCTAAATACTTCTTAAATGTTACAAGAGTTTCAGACTCAACCACCCTTTCAGGCAGTGAGTTCCAGACTCCTATCACCCTCTGGGTGAAAACATTTCTCTTCAACTCCCCTGTTAGCCTTCTACCTCTTACCTTAAAATCCATGCTTGCACAAACAAATTCCTCCTCATCTCAGTCCTCTTATTTCAAGACTGTGTTCCATGATTCTGGAACTCTAGCCCAAGGAAACATCCTTCCTGCATCTACTCTGTCGAGCCCTGTAAGAATTTTGTACGCTTCAATGAGATATTAAGATTTTGTAAGTAATAGGGAAGACAAAGAACTGGGAGCTCTGCAATAAGGGAGTGGGTTCCTTGTGGATGGGTGAACTAAGGTGAACATTCCGCATCTGAAGCGACCTTATTAATTGTTTAACTGACCTCATTACCACATCAACATTTATGAATAGGTTATACAAGGGGCTGAAAGAAAGAGGTCGGAAGGGATGCATCAAAATGTTGGGACACATAGGATTAGAACCACTGCTGGCAAGGAGGTTGCAGCTGGTATGTCCAAACTGAGCAAGAGAGCGTAGACCAACAGCAAACTGATCAAGGACGCCAAAATCCGAGTCTGCCCAGCCTGCGTCCTTAGCACACTCTACAGTGGTGAGAACTGGACAACATGCACAAGGAAGCAGTAAAGGCTGAGCAGTTTTCACCTTCGCTGTCTCAGATATATCTTCGGCATCTCTTGGCGGGACAAAGTCACCAACTCTGAGGTCCTGGAACGTGCTAATTCCATCCCATTCAATAAGCCAATGACATCCGTGTTGTATATTTTATATATTTGATTTTCCTGCAGAGATGCGGAGATGACGCTGTGCAATGAGTTTACTTACAAGAGTTTTAAAATATCTCTGCAATCACAAAATGTCTGTACTCATGCTTACAGGTCGGCTTCTAGTAGTTTCCGTGGTGTCTGTTTACTTTACTCTGAGTCAACAACCAGGCTTGACGAATCAAGCACAGTGAGCATAGATCAGTTACCAGACCACATAATTGAACTCAGAACAATTGAAACATTGAACACTACAGACTGCGCTCTGCGACATTCATTGGATGGATGATGGCTATAGACCCAAAGACCTCTGGACAGTGAACAGGTTACTGGGTCATGATCTCCTGGGTGTCCATCCCTCTGCTACAGGGGCACCTGGGATTTGAAGATGGCAGACATTGACACAGGCAACTGGCAGACAGTTGCCAACAGGCGTGACTTCTGGAGGCTGGCTGTTTGGAAGGGCACCGGAAGAGATGAGCTGAAACAAAAAGGTCAACTGGCCAAGAAGAGGCTCAGAGAAAACAGAGGCCAGGGAGTTATAGACCTTCTCAGCCCACAAGCCACTCACCATCCTGGCTTGGGAATATATCGCCGTCCCCTCACTGTCACTGGGCCAAAATCCTGGAACTCTCTCCCTAACAGCACTGTGGGTGTACCTACACCACATGGACTGCAGCGGTTCAAGAAGGCAGTTCACCTTCTCAAGGGCAATTAGGGATGGACAATAAATGCTGGTCTAGCCAAGCGACACCCACATCCCATGAATGAATAAAATGAAAACTGTCTTCCTCTGCAGCAAATGCAGCAGAGACTGCTAGGCCAGAGTTGGGCTCCTGAGCCTCACCAGTCGATGCTTAACAGGGAGTTGACCACCACAGTGCAAACCATCCTCTCATGAGAGGGAAAGCCACCACCAATGGACACCTGGGTGAACAGGTTGGGCTGAGTGGCCTGTTTCTGTGCTGTAACTTCAACCTAGCTCTTTGGATGGGCTGAAAGGTCTTTCTTACTCCTCTCCTATCTTGCAAATTTGCAAGGTGCAGTAGCTCTTAGTGTACTGAAGACAACCATACTGTGCTGAGGCACTATGTCTGCCATCTGAATTGTTTTGCAGGTGTTTTCAGACTGACATTGTTAGGAATATTTCACTGTTGCAGCCTGAAGGTTCACGAGCGTTTCTTTAAACAGACCACCCTGGCAGGAACACAGTGTTAATGATCTGCGATTTGTCAGAATTGTCCTCTTCCAATCAGCACCATCCTAGACACTTGCGTGTTAATTGGTTATGTGTTAATTAAGAACCTTGAGCTGATCTCAGGATGCCGGAGCCACTTTCGAGAGATCGGAGCCAAAGCCTCTCTTATCTCTGATCTTTCGGAGTGTATTTCTTGCGCGTATTTTAGATTTGTGGCTGTCTGACTTCTTCCAAAGCTCTGGGTCAGGATGCCGAGGGGATTTTTAATCAAGAGGAGCAGGGAGACGGCATCGTACCGGACGACACACAGGAACGTTGAGGTCTCTCAGGAGAGATGCACCAAGTCACAGTCCACGGTCGCAAGGTGTGGGGCACTGAATGGAGATCGAAGCCAAGAGCAGCATGAGGGATACTGGAGGACAAACGCCTTTTCTAATGGCTTCCCAGAAGTGTTATCGACAGATGGTTCTCGGACGGGGTCAGCGTCCACAACAGACCCTCCCACATCTCCGGCACTTGGCTTCCGTCAGCCAAGGACAAAACCGTTCCCTTTGACAGCTCTAGCCAAGGTGCTGGGGCAGAGGAGTTCTGACTCTTTGGCGGAGCAGCCACGAGGTTTGCGCTGCCGAGACAAGGCGGGCAACGCTGCCAAGCGGGGCGGCAGTGCCACCGAGAGGCCGACTGGAGACAGAAAGTGGTCGAGTGGCAATGTCCTCGGGGCGTTTGTTTGCCAGTTATGCAAGGAGGAATATCCCGACGGCTTCGCGCTCGCTCAGCACAAGTGCTCCGGAATCGTGCAGGTGGAGTACCGATGCCCCGACTGCAGCAAGACGTTTGGGTGCCCGGCGAACCTCGCTTCTCACCGTCGGTGGCACAAGCCTCACCGCCTCATCGCCAACCAGCAAAAGAAAAGCCAGGTGGGGTGGAGCGCTCAGGCGAAGGCTCGACGCAGTTACTGCAGCTTCAGACAAAATTACGAGGGCACAGTGAATCCAAATACACCCCCCCCCTGTCAAACAGAACAGCGTCTCCAGAACCAACCGGACAGTGACCCTAAGTTGACGAGAATGGAGGTGGTGGAATATGTCCCTCCGCTGTGTTGGACGGGCAGTGATCCTCGCTCAGGCCACACCAGAGGTCTTCTGCGTCCACCAGATGGCCCACGGCCATTACATCACCCCCTTCAGGGGAGACAAGTATATTAAAAGCGCACGCTACTTGTTTTGGTCTGTGGCTCCCTATCTGAACAGTTATCTCCAAGAGTCTAGGCATCAATTACCATGCCAATGTCCATCTCATTGTTGCTGTCTATATCTTGTGACCAATCTCATTGACTGTTTCAGTATTGCTAAAAATAAGAGACATGCTGTCAAAGCTCTTCAACCTGTACTCATCAGGACTGATCCACAAGAATACCAATTGTAAAGGGAGCAACAATTTATACTGCATGAGAAGAGGGTGCTGATTAGTTGGCAGATGGGCTCTGATTGGTAGAGGCATTGCCATGGAGAATGCGTCATGGAACAGTTAACTGCCAAGCTGGTACAGTGTGATGCCAGATATGTAGGCCGCATGTCCTAACAACTGGTGGATCATATCAGACAGGGTGTCCCTTTGGCTGTTTTCAACAGGAAAGTAGTGACCGTGCCCAACCAGCCCTTGCTGGCAAAACTCAAAACATAGTGGCCAGGATTTTCCCCTCGGCGATTGGGGGGTGGGGCTCGCTCGCTGACGGGACAATGGCACGGGATGATGTCAGGAGGAATCCCCGACGTCATCCCGGGCCATTTAAATCTTAAGGAAGGCGGGCTGACAGCGAAATCAGCTGTCCGCCCGCCGACCTGTCAGTGGCCAATTAAGGCCATTGGCAGGCTCATTAAGATAGTTAAATGCCCTGTCCTGTCCGGCCAACCTTAAGGCTGGTGGGCAGGACAGGAGCCCCCAGCGGCCTGTAGATTATTAATGAAACTGGCGGGATGAAGTTTCATTACCGTTTTGTAAAAATTTAATAAATTTTATGAGTTCGTCATCAACATGTCCCATCTCATGTGACATGTTAATAATTTTAAAATGTCTCTATTTTTTGACTTTACTTACCTTTCACTAAATTCCCTGAGACAGGACTTTGCCTCAGGGAGCAGTGCGCTCTTTCGGGCACTTTGACAGTTGGGGATTCCCTCCCCCTTCGGAACAGGAAACGCTTGGTGCTTCCTGTTGGGCAGGCCGCTGGGTGGGCCTTAATTGGCCCGCCCACTCAAAATGGCGGTGGGCCCCGCTTCGGCAGCGCGGTTCGGCTGCCTGCCTGCCGCTGAGCCAGTGGGGCCCACCCGCCAGCCAAGGGCTAAATTCTGCCCAGTGTCTAACATTAGATCTGATTCCACCATTGGACAGCACTTGCTAAACAATCCTGATTGTGCTAAGAATTACATTGACAACCAATTCAAGGTTATCAGTCAGGCTCACAGTGTGGCCCACTTACGTACTAGAAGCTATGTAAATTCACACACAGGGCCCTGTCTTTTCCAGACAGGAGAAGCGTGTCCACGCATTGCGCCTTTTTCAACTAAATAAAACCTTGGGAGACAGCCATTCCCTGAGTCATTCCCCCTGGCTATGCCTTGACCAATCAGAGTCGACCTGCCTTGTTTGAATTTAAACAAAAGCTTGGTGGTTAACTGTTACCCGACGCATTCTCCATGGCAATGCCTCTACCAATCAGAGTCCACCTGCCAACTAATCAGCATTCTCTTCACATGCAGTATAAATTGTTGTTCCCTTTTCAATTGGTATTTTTGCGAACTGTCCTGATAAGTGAAAGACGAAAAGCTTTGACAGTATGTCTCTTTTTTCAACAAATCTCAAGTTCTGTACTACCAAATGACTATAGCTATCTATTTCTTTATTTCTTCTTCCAATTGTCTCCACTCCTCAGTGGAAGTTTGCAGGGCCATGGGGAAAATGCTGGGGAACGAGACTAGGTAAGTTGCTCTTGTAGAGAGCCAGCAGAGACACTACAGGCCGAATGGCCTCCTTCTGCACTATAACCAATCTTTAATGCTATGACCGCTGCTGAGATAGGATTTCCTGGGCTGTCCTCAGCAAGTTGTGAGCCTTTGCACCTCGCAAAATTGCAAGATAAGACATAGATAAGAAAGGCCGATTAGTCCATGGGAATCACAACCAAACTCAATCCTTTCCCAATGCCTAGGTACACATACATTCCCCAGCAGGGAGAGCTCTTGTGAGCAGACACTTTGGGCGATTAGGTGGAACGTTAAACCATCAATTAGTCGAGGTCAGTCTCGGGGGGGATTGGTCAAATCTAGGACCTTTGTGACTTAAAAATACAGTGGGAACAGCACTCACCAGCTGAGTGTTGTAGCTGTGTTTCTAGAACGTGTCAAGGATGTGGTCTAGACCAGGAATGAACTATCTGACAACTTGCAGAAATGACCACAGACTCTGTGATCATCACCATATAGGGTGGCTCTAATTTGATATTCGGCATAGTGGTAGTGTTACTGGACAAGTAATCCAGAAGCCTGCTTTGGAGACATGAGATCAAATCTCACCATGACGGCTGGGTGAATTTAGATTCAATTAATTTGTAAATCTGACGTTGCAAAAGAAGCTAGCCTCATTGATGATAATCATAAAGCTGTTGGGTTGTTGTAAAAACTCTACCATCTAGGACAAGGGCAGCAGGCACATGGGAACACCACCACCTGCAAGTTCCCCTCCAAGCCACTCACTGACTTGGAAATATATCGGCCGTTCCTTCACTGTCGCTGAGTCAAAATGCTGGAACTCCCTCCCTAACAGCACTGTGGGTGTACCTACACCACATGGACTGCAGCGGTTCAAGAAGGCAGCTCACCACCACCTTCTCAAGGGACAATTAGGGATGGGCAACAAATATTGGTTGCCCTAGCCAGCGATGCCCGTTTCCTGTGAAAGAATAAATTAAAAAAGGAGCAAATGGCAAAGCATGTGACCCAAGTCTGGTAGAAATGCCCATGTTGAGGGAGCAGTTGCTGAGGGTTAATTCCTTTTGCCACCCATTCCATGGGTGGGTATGTAGATTGAGTACGATGTTGGATTCTGCAGTTCAGGTGGTCTGATCCTCAGTCTGGGTCCAACAACTTGCCTTTAACTTGCTAAAATATGCCAAGGCGCTTCTTGGAGTGTAATGAAACACTTAAGACAATGTTAAGACTGGTGACCAAAGGTTTGGTCAAAGAGGTAGGTTTGAAAAGGAGAAGAGTGAGAGGTAGAGTAGTTTCGGGATCCCATGCTCTTTGGGACTAGGTGGCTAAGGCACAGTTGTCAATTGTGTATGAAGAAAATTGAGAATGCACCAGTTCATAGAATCATATAGCACAGTAAGTGGCCATTTGGCCCATCAGGTTCATGCTGGGAGAGGTTGTCTATCTTAATTAATTGCTCTTGTAGACAGCCAGAATGGACACGATGAGCCAAAGGGCCTCCTTCTGCACTGCAACCATTCAATGTTTCTATATTTAGACAGTTGTTTAAAGGAGTTTTTTTTTTAAAGAAATGAAGGCATGCCAAATGCCACCTAACCATTTTCTCACTCTTTATAAAGCCAGAATCGCTTGCCAATGGGTTAAAAGGGCAGTGTTTAGAGTTCATGTGCTGGGGCATTCCCCCACACACCCTAATGATTTTCCACCACAGTTTCCACATCTGTGAGCAATTTTTGCTGTGAGAGCAGTTTAGGCTGCATTGTGTGTCCTCTGTCAGTGGGACGGAGTACCTTTAGAAGTGAAAGTGGCAATAGTTTGTGAGCTGCCCACTCTCCTGGATAGTCGGGTGCTAAATCCATTCATCTGTGAAGCTATTTTTACATTGAATGTGCAAGTGAGGGGACTGTCCTGTGTGGGCTCGAGTTGGCTACATTGTTCCAGGAGGCGACGGCAGCTCTTAGGTGCTGTTCAGCTGTGACTGGAGACCTTTGTCATCAGTCTCAGCCGTGAATCAGTGGGTAGCACTCTCGCCTCAGAATCAGCGGCTTGTGGGATTCACAGCCCACTCCACAGACTTGGGCACAGAATCTAAGTTAACTAGGGGGTGGGGTTGCCAACTGTGATTAAATGTATTCCTGGCGGTTCCATCACACGACTCACCCCCACGCTCCAGCCATTAGTCGGCCAACGCGTTCAACCGTGTGACATATGGCCTTCCTACACCAAATGGAAAGCAGAAACACTCATTTGGATGATGCTTGGCTGTTAACCAAATAATCTTTTTCCCCCATTTTCAATATTTTTATATCTGGTAAAGAAAAATATTCAAAGAAAATGACAAAAAATAAGGCCAATCTTTTTTAATGTCCCAATGACTTTTCTCCAGGGCGGCACACAGCCGTGTCCTGGAGATTGATCTTCAATTCCTGGAGACTCCAGGCCAATCCTGGAGGGTTGGCAACTCTACTAGGGGGGGAGGAGAGGGGCACTGTCAAAGATGCTGCCTTTCTGGTAAGATATACAAATTAGTAATACCTCAGAAATAGGCCAATACCAGTGTTTCGGCTCCACACCAGCCTTCTCCCACATGTTAACATAAGAAATAGGAGCAGGAGTAGGCCATTCAGCCCCTCGAGCCTGCTCCGCCATTCAATATAAAGATCATGACGGATCTGATTGTGGCCTTAATTCCACTTTCTTGTCTGCTCCCATTACCTCTGACTCCCTGTTCCATCTGCCCCAAGTCAATGTTAAGGACACTTCCTCCATTCTTTATTCATGCAAAGTCCATCACTCACTTTATGCACCATTTAACTTATCCACTGTTTAAAAGCCTCACTGAGGCCAACTAGGGCTCCACTAAGATGTTTCTGAGCTCCCGTGCTGGTGAACATCAAAGTCAGCAGGAGCCTTAGAGACAGGAATGTATTAACAAAAGTGTTGCCATGAATTGAAGAGACAGGACCAAGCTTTGCAATGATGTCCCCCATTTCAACATGATTTAAGTCATTAAGAGAATGTGATATTTTGGGGTCCAAGATGTGATTTTCAGGCCAGCACAGGTATTTGGTAGAAATATAGAATGATAGAGAGCAAAAGGTGACCTTCAGCCCATGTCTCTGCCTGCTCCTCGAAAGAAATATCTAATTACCCCTGCACTATCCTCACAACTCCTTCCCCTTGAAGTATTTACCCAATTCTCTTTTGAAAGTTACTACTGAATCTGCTTCCACCACCCTTTCGGGCAGCGATTTCCAGATCACAACTCATCATTTAAAATTTATTCTCCTTATGTCCTCCACTTTGAGCTAATCGCCTTAAATCTGTGCCCTCACCCTCCACTGCAATTCCTCCTTAATTTTTGTTTTAACCATTCGCAGGATGTAGGCTTCGCTGGCTGGGCCAGCATTTATTGCACATTCCTAGCGGCCCTTGAGAAGGCGGTGGTGAGCTACTTTCTTGAACCGCAGCAGTCCATGTGGTGTAGGTACACCCACAGTGCTGTTAGGGAGGGAGCTCCAGGATTTTGACCCAGCAACAGTGAAGGAACAATAATATAGTTCCGAGTTGGGATGGTGAGAGACTTGGAGGGGAACTTCCAGGTGGTGGTGTTCCCATGTATCTGCTGCCCTTGCCCTTCTAGATGGTGGAGGTCGTGGGTTTGGAAGATGCTGTCTCAGGAGCCTTGGTGAGTTGCTGCAGTGCATCTTGTAGATGATACACACACTGCTGCTATTGTGTGTCGGTGGTGGAGGGAGTGAACGTTCGTGGATGGGGTGCCAATCAAGCGGGGCTGCTTTGTCCTGGATGGTGTTGAGCTTCTTGAGTGTTGTTGGAGCTGCACTCATCCAGGCAAGTGGAGAGTATTCCATCACACTCTTTGCTGTATCAATTCCCTTCATCATTTTGAACATCTCTATTAAATCTACCAATTCAAGGCTGAGTAACCTGTCCCCTCTACAATAAATTTACATCTTGGTCAGTAACATGTTGTGTATGGAAGTGAAGAATTTATAAATTTTGCTTGTAACTGTATAGAAAGTGGGAGCGACTGAAATAGGGTTGATTGTATTGTTGTTATGGTGACGAAGTAACTTGGGTTGAGAGCGAGCGCGATTACCTTCTTCACGCAAGTCTCAATAAACCCCGTTTGATTGCAATACCTTGTGTTTGGCGCTTTGTTCACACTTAACAAAAGGGTCAGGATTGGCTTAGCCTCGGGCACAGTAACAGAAGGGTTACCAACTCAGGCTGGACATCTTTCTGGAGGTTTCACCATGTGACCTCTCACCTCCAAGCGACACACCCCACCATTGGTTGTCCATCATCATGGCACCCTGCCTCCCCACAGCCATTGGATGGCTGAACGTCTTTGCATTATCTGATTGGATGATTCTTCGCTGTCAGTCAAAGAATATTTATTCCCACCTCCAATGCTTTTATAAACAATAAATTGACCTGTTGAAAGGCAATGGGAAAAATAGAAATTTTGTTGACCCTCTAAGATTTTTCTCCTGAGTTTTTTTTCTTTATTTTTTCATGGGATGCGGGTGTTGTTGGCAAAGCCCTTCCCAAAATACCCCTGCGTTGCTCCCCACAACATCCTGGAGATTAAGCTTTAATTCTTGGAGACTCCATGACCAAACCAGGAGAGTCGGCACCTCCTAAACATGGTGTCAAAAACTGTGTAACTGTATAAGTAGACAAATTATCTACTTGGTGAAGCTGAATGTTAGCCTGTGGCAGTGCCAAGGGGTGCCAGTTTGGCTCAGTCAGTGGCACCCTTACCTCCAAGTTGGAAGGTCTTGGTTTCAAGCCTCGTTACAGACTTGAGTGCATAAGTTCAGTTGACACTTTGCTGAAGTACTGAGGGAATGCATCACTGTCATGGGTGCAGGGTGAGATGTTAAAGATGTTAAGCAGGACAAATCCAAGCCGGCCAATTACCACCCCATCAGCCTACTCTCCATCATCAGTGAAGTAATGGTAGAGGTCATCAGCAGTGCTATCAAGCAGCACTTGCTTAGCAATAACCTGCTCACTGATGCCCAGTTTGGGTTCTGCCAGGGCCACTCAGCTATTGACCTCATTACAGCCTTGGTTCAAACATGGACAAAAGAGGTGAACTCCTGAGGTGAGGTGAGAGTGACTGCTTTTGACATCAAGGCTGCATTTGACCGAGTGTGGCACCAAGGAGCCCTGGCAAAACTGGAGTCAATGGGAATTGGGGAAAACTCTCCGCTGGTTGGAGTCATACCTAGCACAAAGGAAGATGGTTGTGGTTGTTGAAGGTCAGTCATCTCAGCTCCAGGACATCACCGCAGGTGTTCCTGAGGGTGGTGACCTCAGCCCAACCATCTTCAGCTTCTTCATCAATGACCTGCCTTCCATCATAAGGTCAGAAGTGGGGATGTTCGCTGATGATTTCATGACTCCTCAGATGCTGAAGCAGTCCATGTCCAATTGCAGCAAGACCTGGACAATATCCAGGCTTGGGTTGACAAGTGGCAAGTAAAATTTGCATCATACAAGTGTCAGGCAATGACCATCTCCAACAAGAGAGAATCCAACCATCGCCCCTTGATGTTTAATGACATTACCATCACTGAATCCCCCACTATCAACATCCTGGGGGTTACCATTGACCAGAAACTGAACTGGACTAGCCATTTAAATACTGTGGCTATAAGAGCAGGTCAGAGGTTAGGACTTGTGCAATAAGTAACCCACCTCCTGGCTCCCCAAAGCCTGTCAACCATCTCCAAGGCACAAGTCAGGAGCGTGATGGAATACTCCCCATTTGCCTGGATGAGTGCAGCTTCCTCAACACTCAAGAAGCTTGACACCGTCCAGGACAAAGCAGCTCCGCTTGATTGGCACCACATCCACAAACATTCACTCCCTCCACCACCGATGCACAGTAGCAGTCAGTGTGTACCTTCTACAAGATGCACTGCAGGAATTCACCAAGGGTCCTTAGACAGCACCTTCCAAACCCACGACCAACTAGAAGGACAAGGGCAGCAGATAGATGGGAACACCACCACCTGGAAGTTCCCCTCCAAGTCCCTCACCATCCTGACTCGGAAATTTATCGGCCGTTCCTTCACTGTCACTGGATCAAAATACTGGAACTCCCTCCCTAACAGCACTGTGGGTATACCTACACCACACAGACTGCAGCGGTTCAAGAAGGCAGCTCGCCACCACCTTCTCAAGGGCAATTAGGGATGGGCAATAAATCCTGGCCCAGCCAGCAAAGCCCACATCCTATGAATGAATAAAAAAATAAAATATACTGAGGCCCATTGGTCCCACCGATGTAGATGTTAAGATCCCATGGGCACTATTTGGAGAGGAGAAGTGTTGTTCCCCCTGGTGTCAGCTCAACATTTCTCTACAGGAAAAAGACTTAACTGGCACTTCACTGTATCTGGTGGCTGTGGGATCTTGCTGTGCATAATTTAGCTGACGTTTACCCACATAACAACACCTGCACATCAAAAGGTAATCCAATGGATGGGATCTCCTAAAAACTGAAAGGACTCTGCATTTATATAGCACCTTTCTGAATGTCCCAAAGCGCTTTACAGCCAATGAGGTGCAGCCACTGTTGGAACGTAGGAAATTTGCACACAGTGAGCTCCCACAAAAAGCAATGTTAACAACCGGATCATCTACTTTAGTGGTTAGTGGAGGTCAGACACGATAGGTCGAATGGCCTCAATCTGCACCATAACAATTCTCTGATTCAGTGGAAATATTGGTCAGGGCACCGGGGAGAACGCTCCTGCTCTTTGTCAAGATAGTGGCGTGGGGTCTGTTACCCCCGAGGGGGCAGGCAGGGCCGCAGTTTAACATCTCAAATGAAAGACACACATGATAAGGTGCAGTATAAGGGCACATTCGAACTCCGAGTCAGCAAGGCCCCAGGTTGGATCCCTGGTCTCTGTTACCCAGAAGGAAAAACCAGTAAAACTTGGATATGATGGTTCTGGTCCTAACAGATCTTGTACACCTTAAAATAGAACTCCAGTTCAGACCAGTACCAGTCATTTATGGTTAAGTCCATACACCACCAGTTAAGAACTGACTAACATTCGGTGGAAGATTTGCAAGCAGGCACTGTCCCTTTAAGATGCGAAAGCTATACAGAAACCAAAGAAGGGAGGCTGTTGTAAATGCTTTTCTGTTGCAGACAGACACAGAAGTTAGCTGTTATCACAACACAGAGAGTATTTGAAACTCAAGCCAATCATCAGCTTGATGTTCTATTTCCAGATGCGAGCACCTCGCACTTTCCAACATTGACACATTATAGAGGTGTCAGAGCAATCACACTGAGATTCACACACAGTTCACTGGAGAATTACTGAGGAGAGATGGCGGGGAAGATATTCGAAGCAACACATCCTTCTTCCATGATAATTGAAAAGTAAAGCGGGTGTTAAACTATTATTATTCTAACTCCTCATTGCTATAACACAAATACATTTATAGTTTTAAGTGGAGGAAAGGAACTGATGTGATTGTGCAGAGAAACAAAGGGACAGTACAAAAATAAAAACAAAAAAACTGCGGATGCTGGAAATCCAAAACAAAAACAGAATTACCTGGAAAAACTCAGCAGGTCTGGCAGCATCGGCGGAGAAGAAAAGAGTTGACGTTTCGAGTCCTCATGATCCTTCGACTGAACTCGGCGGAGAAGAAAAGAGTTGACGTTTCGAGTCCTCATGACCCTTCGACCGAACTCAGTTCGGTCGAAGGGTCATGAGGACTCGAAACGTCAACGCTTTTCTTCTCCGCAGATGCTGCCAGACCTGCTGAGTTTTTCCAGGTAATTCTGTTTTTGAAAGGGACAGTGCAAATGGATAAGGAAAACCGATTCCTTAGTTTTGTGACCTCTGTTTTCCTTCAATTCCGGCCTCTTGAACATCCCTGATTTTAATCGCTACTGACTGTGCCTTCAGCTGCCTGGGCCTCAAGCTCTGGAATTCCCTTCCTAAACCTCTCAGCCTCTCTGTCTCCTCCATCCTTAAAACCTACCTCTTGCACCAAGTTTTTGTTCACCTGTCCTACCCAGAAGTAAAAGAACAGTTCAGACCAATACTCTTGTTTCCCGGCTTTTGCTGGTGTTCCATTTTGAGGAATACAAGACCAGTTCAGACCAGTATAGTTACTTCTCAGTTTTTAACTGTTTTGTCGTTCTGAGTAATATCTCCTTACGTGGTTCAGTGTCAACATTTGTCTGACTATTGAAGCTATGAAGCGTTTGAATGTTTTACCACATAAAGAATGCTATATAAATGCAAGTCCGTGTTTCCTCTGTTAGCCATTGTATGGCATGAATAAAAAAAAGAACTTGCATTTATATAGCACCTTTCAAGATTTCAGCTGATCCCAAGGCACATGCAGCCAGTTAAGTGCTTTTGAAGTGTAGTCACTGTTGTAATAGACCAGTTTAAACTGTGCCACTAATTAAGAAATTATTAGAGCAGTCTGTTTATCCACAGAAATCTGCTCCTGCATCTCAGTAAAGCGCATGAAAGGTAAAACCTTTTGAGTGCACCAACCTCGAGGCGTACTTTGTCTCCCAGTAACTAGATCTGAGGGTGAAGGGGTACTTAACTCACTCTGAGAGTGTGGTGACTCTTGTGTGTAATCGGTCCCTAACTGTAAGAAGATTACAGCACTTGAAAGAACGCTTGACATTTAAAATAAAAATCAAACAGCAGATTCTGAGATCGAGAAAGGAGATTAAAGAATGTTAATTAGGTAACTCTTTCAGAAGTCAAAAAACAGGAGGGAGGAAATGCGTACAGCCCAGTGGTTACATTACTGGGTTTGGAATCCCAGTGCTGGAACTAATAATCCAGAAATGGGAGTTCAAATCCCACCACATCAAACCCAATTAATTAATTAAAACTGGAATATAAAGCAAATCTCATTGATGGTGACCATCAAACAATTGGATTGTTGTAAAAACCCATCTGGTTCATTAATGCCCCTTTAGGGAAGGAAATCTGCCATCCTTACCCAGTCTGGCCTACATGTGACTCCAGACCCACAGAAATGTGGTTGACTCTTAACTACCCTCTGAAGTGGCCAAGCAAAACACTCAGTTGTGTTCAAAAAGATGGTCCACTTCTGCACAAGGCTGTTAGGGATGGGCAACAAATAATGGCTTTGCCAGCAATGCTCATGTCCTCTGAATGGATTTTAAAAACCTGTACTGTAAAGACAGAAAAAATTTTCAGGACTATGGGGAACAGAGAAGGGGAGTGGGAGTAATTGGATAGGTAACTCTTTGAAAGAGCTGGCACAGGTGCTGTGACCCAAATAACCTCCTTCTGTTCTGCAGGATTGCTGAAATCTGAATTTTACAGCTAGCTGCTTTCTCGCAGAACACAATTGACATTCTGGTAACGAACCCCATTTAGTGTTAATCACCGAATCACAGAACTGTTACAGCACAGGAGGCCATTCGGCCCATTGTCTCTTCTAATGAGCAATTCGCGTAGTGCCATTTTCCTGCCTTCTCTCTGTAACCCTGCACATTCTTCCTTTTCAGATAACTGTCTAATTCCCTTTTGAAAGCTTCGACTGACCTGCCTCCACCTCACTCTCAGGCAGCACACCCCAGATCTTAACCACTCTCTGCGTGAAAAAGTTTTTCCTCACATCGCTTTTGCTTCTTTTGCCAATTACTTTAAATCTGTCCCCCCTCGTTCTCGATCCTTTCAGGAGTGCGAATAGTTTCTCCCTATCTACTCTGTTCAGAGTCCTCATGATTTTGAGCACCTCTATCAAATCTTCTCTCAACCTTCTCTTCTCTAAGGAAAGCAGTCCTAACTTCTCCAATCTGTCTTCATAACTGAAGTTCCTCATCCCTGGAATCATTCTTGTGAATCTCTTCTGCACTCTCTCTAATGCCTTCACATTCTTCCTAAAGTGCCAGCCCAGAACTGGATGCAATACTCCAGCTGAGGCTGAACTAGTGTCTTATATAAGTTCAACATAACATATCCTTGCTCTTGTACTCTATGCCCCTATTAATAAAGCCCAGGACACTGAATGCTTTCTTAACCGTGCTCTCAACCTGTCCTGCCATCTTCAATGGCTTATGCACATATACACCCAAGTCCCCCTGCTCCTGCACCTACTTTAGAGTTGTATCATTTATTTTATATTGTCTCTCCATGTCCTTCCTAATAAAATGAATCATCTCACATTTCTCCGCATTGAACTTCATCTGCCATCTGTCCACCCATCCCACCAACTTGTCCATGTCCCTTTGCTCTTCACTGTTCACAATGCATCCAAGTTTTGTATCATCCACAAATTTTGAAATTGTGCCCTGCACAACAAGGTCTAGGTCATTAATATCAGGGAAAGCAAGGGTACCAGCATTGTCCCCTGGGGAACTCCACTACAAACCCTCCTCCAGCAGAAAAAACATCCATTAACCACTAATCTGTTTCTTGTCACTCAGCCAATTCCGTATCCATGTTGCTACTGTCCCTTTTATTCCATGAGCTATAACTTTGCTCACAAGCCTTGTTATGTGGCATTGTATCAATTGCCTTTTGGAAGTCCATGTACATCACATCAACAGCATTACCCTCATCAACCCTCTTCAAAAAAACTCCAGCAAGTTAGTTACACACAATTTTCCCTTAAGAAATCCATGCTGGCTTTTCTTAATTAACCCGCATTTGTCCATGTGACTATTAATTTTATCCTGAACTATTGTTTCTAGAAGTTTCCCCGCCACTGAGGTTAAACTGACTGGCTTATCCTTACGCCCTTCATGAACAAGAGTGTAACGTTTCCAATTCTCCAGCCCTCTGGCACTGTCCCAGAGTCTAAGGAAGATGGAAAAGTTATGTCCAGTTTCTGCACAATTTCCACTCTCACTTCTCTCAATATCCTTGGATGCACCCCATCCAGTCCTGGTGCCTTAACAAAATTAAGTACAGGCAGCCCATCCAATAGCTCTTCCTTAACAGTTGTAAACACTTCCGGTATCTGAATTACTTTCTCTGTCACCATGGCCTGGGCTGCATCTCCTTCCTTTCTAATGACAGATACAAAGTATTATGTAATACCTCAGCCATGCCCTCTGCCTCCATGTCCTTTTTGGTCCCTAAACGGCCCTACTCCTCCTTTCCCACTCTTTTACTATTTAAATGCCTAATGAAAGATAATCGACCTGAAACGATAACTGTTTCTCTCTTCACAGATGCTGCCTGACCTGCTGAGCATTGCCAGCATTTTCCTTATTTTATTTCCAATTTGTAGCAGCATTTTATTTTTGTGGTTTATTTTATTCTGGCGTCACTGACAAAGCCAGCATTTATTGCCCATTCTTAATTGCCCTTGAGAAGGTGGCGGTGAGCTGCTGTCTTCTTGAACCGCTGCAGTCCCTGTGGTGTAGGTAAACCCACAGCGCTGTTAGGGAGGGAGTTCCAGGATTTTGACCCAGCGACAGTGAAGGAACGGCCGATATATTTCCAAGTCAGGATGGTGAGTGACCTGGGGGGGTGGGGGGGGGAACTTCCAGGTGGTGGTGTTCCCCGTGTGTCTGCTGCCCTTGTCCTTCTAGATGGTTCCAGTTAGCATTAAAAGTGCTTAAGGCAAATAAAAAGGGACTATTGAACATACTAAACAAATATCTTGTTTCAAAAAAGCTATTTGTTTTCACTCCAGCTCCTTCCATTGTTGACATTGCCACCCCAAGGGAGCAATTATGCAAACTGTGAGCACGGGGAAGCTATTCAACTGTGAAGGTCCTCCTTCCCCCACACAAAAAAACTGCTCCAGTCCATTCTCAATCACAGGGATCGCTGGACAGCAATAATAGAAGAAAATCTGGATTTTTATTTGATTAGACTTAGAAAGCTTCCAGCATCTAGAGACACACACGGCAGACAACATACACAAGTAACTTTCAAAAGGGAATTTAGTTGAATAGTTCATGCTGATAAATTTGTAGGGGGATTGGGAAAGCGCAGGCTGATGAACTAATTGGATAGCTCTTTCAAAAGAGCCAGCACAGGATAAAAGGGCTGAATGGCCTCTTACTGTATCATGCTATGATTTCTACGTCATCCTCATCATGCGATCCTCTTGAAAGAAGGGGCCAAAAATGCATGAATACACACACACACACATACACTAAACATCGTAGATATAACACGCACATCCTGCTCATAAACCTGTCTTCCTGTCTCCGTTCATGCATTTCTGCTAACATTTATAGGAACAAAGGAATGTAGGAGCAGGAGTAGGCCATTCAGCCCTTCAAGTCTGCTCTGCCATCCAGTACAATCCTGGCTGATCATCCACTTCAATGCCTTTTCCCCCCACACTATCCCCATGTCCCTTTACATCACTGGTATTTAGAAATCTGTCAATCTCTACTTTAGACATAACTGAGTTCCCACAGCCCTCTGGGGTAGAGAATTCCAAAGATTCACAACCTTCTGAGTAAAAAAAAATAAATTTCCTCAGCTCGGTCCTTATTTTGAAATTGTATCCCCTGGTTCTAGACTCCCCAAGCAAGGGAAACATCTTACTTGCATCTACCCTGTCTATACCTTTAAGTATTTTGTAGGTTTCAATGAGATCAACTCGAGAGAATACAGGCCCAGTTTCCCCAATCTCTCTTCACAGGACAGTCCCACCATCCCAGGAACAAGTCTGGTGAACCTTCGTCGCACTCCCTCTATGGCAATAATATCCTTCCTAATTTACCATTTTAAATTGCTAGGGCAACCAATTCAACTTCTTTATGTTAACGATTCTGCAGGCTTTGACCTTTAAGTGGCTCTGTGAAATGTTTTTGTTTCATTCGTGGGATGTGGGTGTCACTAACAATCAATTCTTGAATCGCTATAGTCAATGTGGTGTAGGTATGCCCACAGTACCGTTAGGGAGAGTGTTCCAGGATTTTGATTCAGTGACAGCGAAAGATGGTGAGAGACTTGGAGGGGAACTGGCAGATGGTAGCGTTCCCTTGTGCACCTGCCCTTGCTCTTCTGGATGGCCTTTCAGCCCCTCGAGTCTATTCTGCCACTCAGTTACATTATGGCTGGGTGGATGCAGAGAGGATGTTTCCTCTGGTGGGAGAATCTAGAACTAGGGGTCACTGTTTAAAAATAAGGGTTATCCATTTAAGATGGGAAGACATTTTTTTTTCTCTCAGAGGGTCGTGAGTCTTTGGAACTTCCTTCCTCAAAATGCAGTGGTAGCAGAGTCTTTGAATGTTTTTGACAAGGCAGAGGTAGGTAAATTCTTGATAAACAAGGGTGTGTGTTTTTGGGGGTAGGTGGGAGGTTACAGTCAGATCAGACCTTATTCAAAGGCAGGTGGGGTAAGGTGGAATAGTGGCCTATTCCTGCTCCTAAACCGTATATTCGTAAGCCACGTACCCACTGTGGTTCTGTAATCTTTAATGTACTTGCCTAACAAAAATCTATCAATCAGTTTTGACATTTTCCACCGACCCCCAGACTCAACAACTCTTTTGTGGGGTGGGGGGAAGGGGGGGTTGTGTGGAAAGAAGTGTGTTCCAGATTTCCACAACCCTTTTGTGTGAAGAAATGCTTTCTGACATCACCCCTGAACAGGTTAGCTCTGATTTTAAGAGATGATACCCCCTTGTTCTGGACACCACCACACCCCCATCCCCACTAACCCCTCTCAGAGGAAATTGTTTCCACCTACCCGTCTGATAATTATCTTAATAGTCATCAGTTTGATTATGTCATCTTCTACACTCAAGGCAATAGAAGCCTAGTTAATGGCAGTGGTTCTCAAACCTGTTGATCCAGACCATTTAGATAGGGTAAAAGACCCTGTGGGGACCACCTCCTGGTCTTACTCCACCTGCTTTCACTTGCCCCCACAAAAAAAAAAACCTCATCAGAATGAATGGGGAGATCAGCACTGCTTTGGATGAGATGCCAATGAGTTGATGCCTGGTTCTAAACCAAAGAGTTTCAGTCTCATACAAAAACAAAAATACCTGGAAAAACTCAGCAGGTCTGGCAGTATCTGCGGAGAGGGACACAGTTAACGTTTCGAGTCTGAATGACCCTTCAACAGAACTAAGTAAAAATAGAAGAGAGGTGAAATATAAGCTGGTTTAAGGGGGGGTGGGACAAGTAGAGCTGGATAGAGGGCCAGTGATAGGTGGAGACAACCAAAAGATGTCACAGACAAAAGGACAAAGAGGTGTTGAAGGTGGTGATATTATTTGAGGAATGTGCTAATTAAGGGTAGAAAGAAGACAAGCAAGGTACAGATAGCCCTAGTTGGGGTGGGGTGGGGTGAAGGAATCGAAAAAGACTAAAAGGTAGAGATAAAACAATGGATCCCAGAAACATGATAGGGTCCCCCTTGTCCTCACTTATCATCCCACCAGTCTCCGCATTCAAAGGATCATCCTCCGCCATTTCCACCAACTCCAGCATGATGCCACCACCAAACACATCTTCCCTTCACCTCCCCTGGCGGCATTCCGTAGGGATCGTTCCCTCCGGGACACCCTGGTCCACTCCTCCATCACCCCCTACACCTCAACCCCCTCCCACGGCACCTTCCCATGCAACCGCAGAAGGTGCAACACCTGCCCCTTTACTTCCCCCCTCCTCACCGTCCAAGGGCCCAAACACTCCTTTCAAGTGAAGCAGCATTTCACTTCCACTTCCCTCAATTTGGTCTACTGTATTCACTGCTCCCAATGCGGTTTCCTCTACATTGGAGAGACCAAACGCAGACTGAGTGACTGCTTTGCAGAACACCTTCGGTCTGTCCGCAAGCATTATCCAGACCTCCCTGTCGCTGGCCATTTCAACACTCCACCCTGCTCTCATGCCCACATGTCCGTCCTTGGCCTGCTGCATTGTTCCAGTGAAGCTCAACGCAAACTGGAGGAACAGCACCTCATCTTCCGACCAGGCACTTTACAGCCTTCTGGACTGAATATTGAGTTTAACAACTTTAAATCGTGAACTCTCTCCCCCATCCCCACCCCCTTTCCGATCCCCCCTTTTTTTTCCAATAATTTATATAGATTTTTCTTTTCCCACCTATTTCCATTATTTTTAAATGTATTTCCATCCATTGTTTTATCTCTGCCTTTTAGCCTTTTTTGATTTCTTCACCCCACTTCACCCCAGCCCAACTAGGGCTATCTGCACCTTGCTTGTCCTGCTTTCTACCCCAAATTAGCACATTCCTCAGGTAATATCACCACCTTCAACACCTCTTTATCCTTTTGTCTATTACATCTTTTGGTTATCTCCACCTATCACTGGCCCTCTATCCAGCTCCACTTGTCCCACCTCCCCTTAAACCAGCTTATATTTCACCTCTCTTCTATTTTTACTTAGTTCTGTTGAAGGGTCATTCGGACTCGAAACGTTAACTGTGTTCCTCTCCGCAGATGCTGCCAGACCTGCTGAGTTTTTCCAGGTGTTTTTGTTTTTGTTTTGGATTTCCAGCATCCGCAGTTTTTTGCTTTTATCTTAGTTCCAGCCTCACGTTGGGCTTCATCTTCGGCAGGCTCACTGGAAATTTTTCAGGCAAGGGTAGATAGGTTCTTGACTAAGAAGGTGGCGGGGGGGGAGGTGGTGGTCAAAGGATTTCGGGAGTAGATGGGAATATGGGAGCGGAGGCCACAATCAGATCGGCCATGATCTTACAGAATGGCGGAGCAGGCTCGAGGGGCTGAATGGCCCACTCCTGCTTCTAATTCACATGCTCAGTGGGATCCTCTTTGCTTTTAGCAGCCCCCACCCCCACAAGTATTGAAAATCCAATCTCACACTTGTATGTGAGAACAGCAATGTAAACCTTGCTGATAAAACTACATTATTCTTGCCAGCGCCTCTGATGACTCATGCCGCACACGCAGGAGCCAGCCTGGTTATGTGACATCTCGCGACGGGTGGGTTTGAGGGTTCTGGCCTGTTCTCTCATGTGGCCTCAGCGTTGTAGGTCAGTGATGTGCATTTCAGCCCAGCCTGCAGGCCACCAGGAGGGCCCACACAGGCTATCAATGGCCCAAGGAGCACTCCGAGAACCACTGGCCGATGGAACAGAGTTCTATTCACTGCCAGAAGAGGTAGGAGAACTGCAATTGACCTCAGAGCCTCTTAGAGGCAACCTGGCCTTGTAATGACTTGCATTCTAGGGGGTTACCATTGACCAGAAACTGAACTGTCCAGCCACATAAATACTGTGGCTACAAGAGCAGGTCAGAGGCTGGGACTTCTCCAGAGAGTAACTCACTTCCTGACTCCCCAGATTCTGTTCAACATCTATAAGGCACAGGGTCAGGAGTGTGATGGAATACTTTCTACTTGCCTGGATGAGTGCAGCTCCAATGACACTCAAGAAGCTCGACACCATCCAGGACAAAGCAGCCCACTTGAAAGGAACCCCATCCGTAAACATTCACTTCCTTCATCACCGATGCACAGTAGCAGCAGTGTGTACCATCTACAGTGTGTCTCTTTATGGGGTATGTGGAACATTCCTTGTTCCAGTCCTACTCCGGCCCCCTTCCACAACTCTTTCTCCGGTACATCGATGATTACTTTGGTGCAGCTTCATGCTCTCGTCAGGACTTGGAAAAATTTATTAATTTTGCTTCCAATCTCCACCCCTCCATCATTTTCACGTGGTCCATCTCTGACACTTCCCTTCCCTTCATTGACCTCTCTGTCTCAATCTCTGGTGATAGACTGTCCACCAATATCCATTACAAACCCACCGACTCCCACAGCTATCTCGACTACAGCTCCTCACACCCCGCTTCCTGTAAGGACTCCATCCCATTCTCTCAGTTCCTTCGCCTCCGTCGCATCTGTTCCGATGATGCTACATTCAAAAACAGTTCCTCTGACATGTCCTCCTTCTTCCTTAACCGAGGTTTTCCACCCACGGTCGTTGACAGGGCCCTCAACCGTGTCCGGCCCATCTCCCGCGCATCCGCCCTCACTCCTTCTCCTCCCTCCCGGAAACATGATAGGGACCCCCTTGTCCTCACTTATCACCCCACTAGCCTCCGCATTCAAAGGATCATCCTCCGCTATTTCCGCTAACTCCAGCATGATGCCACCACCAAACACATCTTCCCTTCACCCCCCTTATCGGCATTCCGTAGGGATTGCTCCCTCCAGGACACCCTGGTCCACTCCTCCATCACCCCCTACTCCTCAAACCCCTCCTATGGCACCACCCCATGCCCACGCAAAAGATGCAACACCTGCCCCTTCACTTCCTCTCTCCTCACCGTCCAAGGACCCAAACACTCCTTTCAAGTGAAGCAGCATTTCACTTGCATTTCCCCCAACTTAGTCTACTGCATTCGTTGCTCCCAATGTGGTCTCCTCTACATTGGAGAGACCAAACGTAAACTGGGCGACCGCTTTGCAGAACACCTGCGGTCTGTCCGCAAGAATGACCCAAACCTCCCTGTCGCTTGCCATTTTAACACTCCACCCTGCTCTCTTGCCCACATGTCTGTCCTTGGCTTGCTGCATTGTTCCAGTGAAGCCCAACGCAAACTGGAGGAACAACACCTCATCTTCCGACTAGGCACTTTACAGCCATCCGGACTGAATATTGAATTCAACAACTTTAGGTCGTGAGCTTCCTCCCCCATCCCCACCCCCTTTCTGTTTCCCCCTTCCCTTTTTTTTTCCAATAAATTATAAAGATTTTCCTTTTCCCACCTATTTCCATTATAAAAAAATAAAAAAAAACCCCACTAGAGCTATACCTTGAGTGCCCTACCATCCATTCTTAATTAGCACATTCGTTTAGATAATATCACCAACTTTAATTTTAACACCCATGTGTTCTATTGTACTATTGTCGTTGACATCTTTTGATGATCTGCTTCTATCACTGCTTGTTTGTCCCTACAACCACACACCCCCCTCCACCTCTCTGTCTCTCTATCTCTCCGCCCCCCACACACACACCTTAAACCAGCTTATATTTCAACTCTTTCTTGGACTCGAACTCAAGTTCTGTCGAAGGGTCATGAGGACTCGAAACGTCAACTCTTTTCTTCTCCGCCGATGCTGCCAGACCTGCTGAGTTTTTCCAGGTAATTCTGTTTTTGTTTTGGATTTCCAGCATCCGCAGTTTTTTTGTTTTTATTTTTGCACCATCTACAAGATGCATTGCAGGAATTCACCAAGGCACTTTGACAGCTCCTTCCGAATCCGTGACCTCTACTAACTGGAAGGACAAGGGCAGCAGATATATGGGAACACCACCTGCAAGTTCCCCTCCAAGTGACTCAACATCCTGACTTGGAAATATATCAGTCGTTTCTTCACTGTCGCTGGGTCAAAATCCTGGAACTCCCTCCCTAACAGCACTGTGGGTGTACCTACACCACATGGACTACAGCAGTTCAAGAAGGCAGCTCACCCCCACCTTCTCAAGGGCAACTAGAGATGGGCAATAAATGCTGGCCCAGCCAGCGAAGCCTACATCCTGTGAAAAAAATTAAAATTATTATAGATGCACATTAAATAGAACATATCTAGAGATCTATAAAGTTAGAAAGTTGGTAGTAATCAAACAAACTCGCAAGTGAATCAAAGTGAATTAATTTGAAGTTTTATTTCACAGCTTAATAACAGAAACATGCCATCCATTACATAGATATCTATATTTACATCTATAATTATTACCTGTAGATATGCATTGAGAAAGATTGAAAGGTGTTAGTTTTAAGGCGTTTAAAGTTTAACCTTCACCACTCTGCATTTCTGAGACATTTTCCATCCAATTAGTTACATGGGTCCTTTCTCCATCAATCATACTTGCCAGACAATCGTTTTCTCTCTCTCTCTCACACAGAGCTTCCAGTTAATGTAACTAAACCCAACAAAAAGCGTTTTTCTTAAATACTTTTCTGCTTTCGAGTGAAGCTGGCTCCCAGAGAGCAGTAATTTAGCCCCGATTGATTTAGAGGAATGAACACACAAGGATTACGCAGGGTTAGAAAAAAAACCTCTCATTGTTCAGATTGCTATGGATACATCTGGTCCGAAAGGATTACAGCAATACTTGCCCACCCCCACTAGATGTCTATAATCAAAACTACAAAGTAAAAGCAAACCAGCGACATCTGGTGGTGGAGTAGCAAAATGTGACAAGAATCATCTGTAAAATGCTACAAGGTTGAAAGTGAGATAGGAAGTGGGGGATTCAGTCCCATAACTGGACAGTCACTCCAATCAGTTAACACAAGGTATTAAAGGGCATGAGACATTTCCCCCACTTACAGCCACCTGGCCGGGCTATGCGATGATCTGTCTGACCGGCAACCTTTTTAACCAGCTGGCTTATCCACCTCGGTGTCTGCCTCCTGCTTGCTTCTCTCCACCTCTGGCGAGCTTTTCTTTGCATCTGGGGCTCTGGGGCTGGCTGTGCCCTGTGCACCCTCAGTTTTGCTGTCTATCAAGGCATGTTCCTCCTTCACAATGTCTTCAAGCTCCTCCTGCAGAAGAATTGTACAGAAGGTGCACAGAACGTGTACAGAGGGGGAGGGGAATCATGGAATACATTTACTTTTATACCGCCTGGCCACATGATCAACCACGATGGACTATGGAAACCTCACTTGGGGGTTTTTCCCTCAGTGTCAACATCAACAATTACTTGCATTTGTATAGACCCTCAACATTACAAATCATCCCAAGGCATTTTGCAGGTGCATTATCAAACAACATTTCACACAAAGCCACATGAGGAGATATTAAGTCAGATGACCAAATTCTTGGCCAAAGAGGTGGGTTTTAAGGATGGTCTTAGAGCAGGAGAGAGAGAGAGGTGGAGAGGTTGAGCGAGGGAATTCCATTAGTCTTTGTATCTAGAGAAATAGAATTCAACAGGGTGGAACTCATTCTACAGCTATACAAAGCCTTGGTTAGACCAGTGGTCAGTTCTGGACACTAAGGATGTATTAGCCTTGGAGAAAGTGTAGAATAGATTCAAGAGTTAAATTATGGTGAGAGATTAAACAAACTCAGGTTTATATTTCCTGTAATTTTGAAGGTCCGGGGTGATTTGATCAAAGTTTTCAAGATGTTAAGGGGAACTGATAATGTAGATAGAGAGAAACTATTTCCACTGGTTAGGGAAACCAGGACTAGGGGGTCACAGTCTAAAGATTAGAGTCAGACCTTTCAGGAGTGAAATTAGGAAACACTTCTACACACACAGGGTGGGAGAAGTTTGGAATTCTCTTCCACAATTGATTATCGAACAATTGTTGATTTTAAGTCTGAGATGAATAGATTTTTGTTAACCAAAGGAATTTAGGGAAATGAGGCAAAGGAGGGTATATACCACAGATCAGCCATGATCTCACTGAAACAAAAACAGAATTACCTGGAAAAACTCAGCAGGTCTGGCAGCATCGGCGGAGAAGAAAAGAGTTGACGTTTCGAGTCAAGTTCTGTCGAAGGGTCATGAGGACTCGAAACGTCAACTCTTTTCTTCTCCGCCGATGCTGCCAGACCTGCTGAGTTTTTCCAGGTAATTCTGTTTTTGTTTTGGATTTTCAGCATCCGCAGTTTTTTTGTTTTTATGATCTCACTGAATGCTGGAATAGGCTGGAGGGGCTGAATGGCCTCCTCCTGTTCCTATGTTCAACAGAAAACCTCTCTACTGTGCCAGCCTGACTGTTCCAATCCCTATCCTACTGCACCTCATCACATCTTCAAGATTTCCAAAGCACACAATACACAATAAAACTGCTCTCTGTTTGAAATGTCATTGTTGCTAATGGTAGGTAAACCTGGTTAGCTGCGACAAACAATAAATGAGACCGTGCGAGGGTCAAAATGCTGGAAGGACTTGCCTGCTCATTCGATTCAGACTCTGGGGTCTCATACCTTCCATTGGACATCAGCCAAAAATCTGACGGACAGCACGCCCACTGATGCGGCCGTCCCTAACACAGCCTGGGTCATCTCGCCAATGCTGGAATGCGGTCTGAATAAACAAGCTGACTCAGAGCCAAGAGTGCTATCAACTGAACCCAACTTAAACCACCCCCCCCCCCACCCCCAGCGTTTATTGCCCATCCCTAGTTGCCCTTGTGGTGATGGTGGTGAGCTGCCTTCCTACACCACAGGGATTGCAGCGGTTCAAGAAGGTAACTCACCACCACCTTCTCAAGGGCAACTGGGGATGGGCAATAAATGCTGGCCCAGCCAGCGAAGTCTGCATCCTGTGAATGAATTTTTAAAAAGTGTGGTGGTCTGGAAACATTTTCATCCATCTGTCGGGGCTGCTTTCTAAACCATATCCTCTGGGCTGAAAGAACAATGCTATTAGTGCCGTACTAAGTGTATCGCTTTCCTTAATGTCATAGCTGTTTTGCTAATTCTTTCACGGGGATGGGAGTGTTGCTGGCTGGGCCAATGTTTATTGCCAATCCCTAACTGCCCTTGGGAAGGTGGTGTTGAGCCATCACCTTGACCTGGTGCAGTCCAACATCTCACGCCTTGCTCGGTCACGTCAGAGGGCAGAGTCAACCACGTTGCTGTGGATCTGGAGTCGCATGAAGGCCAGGTCAGGTGAAGAATGGCAGATTTCCTTTCCAAAAGGACTTAGTGGACCCAACCCAGAATTGATGCTCATTTCACGGTCACCATTACTGAGACCAGGGGGCGGAATGTTACAGCCTCTACCGCGAGCAGGATTTTCCAGTCCCGCCGAAGTCAATGGGCTTTTGAACAGCTCACTGCATTTTATGGCCCCGCTCTCCCCTCCCCCCACGACACGGCCACAAAATTCCACCCGAGCTTTCAACTCCAGATATTTATTAATTGAGTTTAAATTCAGCTGCCATGCTGGCATTTGAACCCATGTCATCAGCCATGGGCCTTTGGATTACTGGTCCAGTGACAGTACCATTATGCCACCATCTCCCATTCCCTTAATAAATTATTTCATAGTAGCCACGACCCCTAAATGGTCAAAGTCCAAGGCACTGTGGCACGGGAGATGAGATCTAAAAGAAATATTACAGTACCTTCCAGCCCAGCAGGTCAGCGAGAGCAAGACAGCCGTCATCACATGAACCCACGTAAGCCACATCCCTGCTGAGACAAAACAGTGTCATTTCAGGGCAGAGAAGCAACCTTTGTGATATTCCATTAAGGCCCTAAACCCACTTGCATCATCTGGCCGACGTAGAGTCAAGTGGAGGTATAGAAAGGTTAGTGTGACCAGGGTGCATTTCATCACAATCCAGTCGGCAGCAACAACAACAGCTTGAATTTATATAGCACTGTTAATGACCCCCAGGCACTTCACAGGAGCCACGATCAAACAAAATTTGACACAGAGCCACCCAGGGAAATATTAGGATGTCTTGGTCAAACAGGTAGGTTTGCATCTTACAAGGAGGAGAGCAAGGCGGAGAGGGCTAAGAAGGTTAGCGTCAAGGCTTCAAGTCAAGGCAACTGAAGCAGGGCCGCCAATGGTGGAACAATGCAAATCAGCAACGTGCAAGGGGTCAGCTTTGGAGGCGTGCAGAGACTTTGGAGAGTTGCGGGACTGGAGGAGATTCCAAAGGTAGGGAGGGAGGGGAAAGTAAGGAAAATTGTAAAATCGCTCCCGGTCCACGGACAAGAAAGAAAATAGCAGCAGAGTCCCGCTCACTTTGCAATATGCTTCAGCCTAATGAAGCCTCTTCCACTCTCTTACCATAACCGCCATTTTGGCAGCCACAGAGGGCGATGGGAAGGTGTTCGTAAAAGCGTAATATATGATATTCCACACTAAACTCAAAAATCTTGATGAAAGGCCTTGATGAACCTTGACTGTACAGGATACCGAGCAGGTTGAAATTTTGTAGGACAGGAGATGTGATAAAACCCATGAGTGATGCTGGGACTCCAAACTTGGGATTTCAAAACACTCCTGGTTGTACGAGATTGAAGGTGAGGGGAGGTGAAGTGTTGGGAAGTTGAATAGGTGATTGTGCAATGAATTGAGACTTCAACCAGTCAGGATACAGGCTGCAGGAAGAGCATATTTAAAACATTTTTTATTCGTTCATGGTGGGGGGGGTGGTGGATGTCACTGGCTGGACCAGCATTTATTGCCCATCCCTAATTTCCCTTGTTCAGAGGGCATTTAAGAGTCAACCACGTTGCTGGACAGTCAATACAGAATGTAGCTGGAATCAAATCAAGGGGGTTGGATAGTTTATCTAAAGAATAAAAATGAAGCCTAAAGGTTTAATTGTCATCACGACAATTCAAAAGCAAAGTGTAAACAGTGGCTGGAATCTGAGGCTGAGTTCCATTAAACTTGAGGCCGGTAATATGTAGAATGTACAGCACAAAAAGGTCACTCAGCCCACGTCAGTGTTTATGCTCCCACATTATTTCACCTCAGCCCATCACACAGCCGTCTACTCATTTCTTCCTTATGGGTTTACCGAGCTTCCTCTTAAATGCATCTATTCCTTGCACCTCAAGCACTCATGTGGTAGCTAGTTTTAAGTAGTGAGTTTCTTCCTTTAAATCTAGTTTTTATTCTTTACTTCTGGAACCCCAACAGTTATTTATGCTCTCTTGCTTCTGAGAGCTCCCACTGTCACACAAGCCCTTCTGTCCCTCATTGCAATTTTCCAAATCCACATTCAGTAACTTAAGCTCCAAGGCAGCGTGGTAGGAATGGTAATTTTCACAAAAACTTGCCTGTAAGCCCTTTCGGAGTCAAAGTCAAGGGAAGTTCCAAGTCCTAGTAAGGCCATCACAGGGTCGCTCTGAAGGACAGAAAGAAAAATCAACTAGTTTGTCTTTTGGTAAGAAATTTTTTACACTGAAAAAGCTGCACTGTCCCACACAGACCAGACCTCAGGTTTGTACTGAGGAACACAGGTGCACGAGGAGGCCATTCAGCCCCTCCAGCCTCTTCTGTCATTCCATGAAGTCACGGTTGACCTGAATCTCAGCTCCATTGTTCCCCATCGCTTAATCCCCTTATCCAACAAAATTCTGCAATTTTCAATTGACCCCCAGCCTCAGCAGCTTCCTTGGGCAGAGGTGGGGGGCGGGGGGGAGGTGAGCGCAAGGGCTCTGGATTTCCACCACCCTCTACGCTTCCTGCATTAACATCAACTGGCTTCAGCAACAGAGTTGGAAGAAAGACATTAGCCAGACTTCCTGCTGCTGATGACCATCCTGCTAAAAGTGCCTTGGTATACGGACTGGACCAGAACATACAGTCGACCATTATTCAGCGTGCAACATCAGATTGGCCATTCCTATAACATCTCTGGGTGCTGCTGATCCGGAAAGGAGTCACAGAATGATACAGAGCAGAAGATAGCTATTCAGCCCATCGTACCAGTGAAAGCGGCCCAATCAGTCTCACTCCCCTGCCCCTTCCCTCACAGTCCTGCAAACGTTTCCTTTTCAAATGCATTTATCCAACTCTCCTTTTGAAAGTTCCTATTAAATCTGCTTCCATCGCCCCTTCAGGCGACGCATTCCAGATCACAGCGCTGTGTAAAAAAAAGAAAAAAATTTCACCCCCCCCCCCCGGTTCTTTTCAGTTATCTCCAATCTGTGTCCTCTGGTGACCGATTCCTGTCAGTGAAAACACTTTCTTCCTCCTTTAACTCTTTCAAAATAGAGAAAAGCAGCACAGAGAAAGGCCTTTTGGCCCAATAACCCACGAGGGTTTTTAATGACAGTCCAGCAGTGCTCAGAGTCACTTTACTCGAACTATTCCTCAAATTACCAAATATATGAAATTTAATTTCACAATATGCCACGGACGATGGTACAATCTAGTAAAGCGGCAGTTGTGGGTAGCACTGTCACCTCTGGGTAATGTCACTGGACCAGTAATCCAGAGGACCAGGCTAACGCTCTGGGGACACGGGTTCAAATCCCACCACGGCCGCTGGTGGAATTTAAATTCAATTAATAAATCTGGGATTATAAAGCTCGCCACAGTCCATGACAACTATTGTCAATTTTTGTTGTTAAAACCCATCTGGTTCACTGATACCTCTTTGAGGAAGGAAATCTACCACATTTACCCGGTCTGCCCTACATGAGACTCCCAACCCACAGCAATGTGGCTGACTGTTAACTGCCCTCTGAAATGACCCAGCAACCCACTCAGTTCAAGGGCAATTAGGGATGGGCAACAAATGCTGTCCTTGCCAGTGACCCCCACATCCCATGAAAGAATAAAGAAAAAAATAGAAGCTTGTGAGTTCAAGGCCCGAGACAGAGACTTGAACCTAAAGTCTAAAACGACACTTCTAGTGCAGCACTGAGGGAGCACTGTACTATCAGAGGTACTGTCTCTTGGATAAGATAATAATCTGAGACCTCATCTGACCTTTCAGGCAGATGTAAAAGATCCCATGGCATTATTCAAAGATGAGTATGAGGCATTGTCCCTGGTGGCCCTCGCTCAATATTTATCCCTCAATCAATCAACACCACAAAAGCAGATTATCTGGTCACTGACACATTATTGTTTGTGGGACTGAGCTGTGCTCAAGATGGATGCCCAATTTTCCAACATTGTAACTGTTCAAAAATACTTCATGGGCTGTGAAGCACTTTGGGATGTCCTGAGGTTGTGAAAGGTGCTACATAAATTCAAGGTCTCTCTCTCTCTCTCTCTCGCTAACCACCTCACTACTATATGCTTTCAAGTTCGGCATGCGATGATCTGGGGTGGAATAGAGTTAATAAAAAGTTCGCTAGCCAAGTTGAAATGCTCTGGCAGAGACATTTCCTAGTGCTGGTACCCACCTGACGAGTGATTTCCTTGTTAATGAGAAGCCGGGGTGTTGTGTCAGACACCCTGAGTGAAAGAGGAAGACAGCATCATTAGTACAATACTCCTGTGAACCACAGCACACCTCGTAACATCCTGTCATGCCAGTAGAAGCAGTACGGACTCAGATAAGATCTATTTCAAGTGATTAAGTCATCTCTGCGGGGCGCAGCTCACTTCTTCTACATGTTTCTGATCAAATACCACCAGAGGATTGCAGAATCTCACAGAGACAGATTCCGGTGTTCTGTCTCAGTTTCCCCTTTTGTGGCTGATCTCAGATTGGGCCTTCTTTTTAAAATGTTCATTCTTGGACTGGGGGGTGTCAATGGCAATGCCAGTGACTATTGCCCCATCACTAAGTCATCCCTTTGAGAAGGTGGTGTACTTTTTTGGTCTCCTCATTTAAGGAGGGATATACTTGCATTGGTTGGGGGTGCGGGGCAGAGTCTTGTGGTGCAGTCAGTAGGGTCCCTACCTCTGGGCCAGATGCTCTGGGTTCAAGTCCCACTTCAGGACCTGATGCCCGCGGAAAGCGTGTTCATAATGTGGCCAATCAGGTTGATTATCAGCCTGTAAATCCTTCCAATATGCTCGGTGACAGGCGGTAAGAGCGGGAGAGTTGCCCGCTCAGCCGTTCTGCAGAAGGCAATGGCCAACCACTGCAGCACTTTGCCAAGCATAATCGTGGACTAAATCAATGCCAACACCCTCTTAGGGCATGGTATCTGGGGGAAGCTACTTGCATTGGTGGCAGTTCAAAGAAGGTTTACTAAGTTGAATCACGGGTTGTCTTATGAGGAAAGGTTGAGCAGGATGGGCCTGGAGTTTAGAAGAATGAAATTTAAATTCAAATTTTCTAACCCAGAGAGCAGCGGAGATTGGATCACTGAATTTAATCCAGGCTGAGCAAGACAGGTTTTTGATCTGTAAGGAAGTCAAGGGTTCAATTAATTGAATTAGTGAATTAAATTCAAATTCACCCCAGGTGGGATTTCAGCCCATGTCCCCAGAGAATTAACTTGGGCCTCTGGATTACTAGACCAGTGACATTACCATTACACCACTGTCTCCTGTGCCATGAAGGTGGCTCCCATTGTGTTGTAAGGGAGGGGATTTTCAGGATTGGGACACAGCAATGGGTTATCTCCACAGGAGGGGAGGTTATACCAGGTTAGGAAATATGTTCAGTACTGAAGCAAAGTGTAAAACCACAGCATTCTAAAGGAGGAAGAGGAAACTGGAAATGGACAGCTAGATCCAAAAAAAAAAACAGCATTTGAACTAGAAAACTTGGATCAGAACAGCCCTGGGCAATGGGTTAGACACAGTTCTCGCTTCTGGTTTTCTTCACTCGGAACACTGAATTGTTGCTGAATACAGGGACAGGAGGAGGCCATTCAGCCCCTCACTGCCATTCAATCAGATCGTGGGTGACTGTACCTCACCTCTATCTACTCACCCTGCTTCCATAAAACCTAATAACCTTATCAGACAATCGTGTGATCTTCCAGTTTGTTTGTTACATCACCAGTGTTTCTCTACACACGAGCCTAGTCTAACGCCGCTCCCCTGCTCACTCCACATGCCCTTTAATATTCATTATGTCAGCCAGCTATCCAATCCTCTTTGGAGACTATTTACGGACTTTAACAAGGGTGAATTTCTGCATTCTAACCTCCTCTTTAATTATATTTATCCTGCATGATGTTGTAGGACCTTAAGTCCCTAAGAAAGAGCTGGCACCAACACGATGGGCCAAATGGCTTCCTGTGGTGCTGTAAACTTCTCTGCAGTGCATTCTGTTGTTTTAACTTCCAATTTACATCATTTCCAATGCCCACCCTTCAACAATTAGGGAAGATTTACCCCACACAGACCTGCTGGCAAGAGATGCAAATGGCTGGACTTGCAAGGAAGTGCCCATGATGATGAGGAGGTCACATTTTGGAAAATCCTGAACCAAAGGACAAGCGTGCTCATTAGAACAGAGGTGAAGAAGTACACTATCACAAATACAGTCTCAGTCTCTCCTTCTTGCTCGCTTGGGTGGCTTTATTTTAAAAAATAGGCAATTACCTTATGAAGTAAAAATGTATTTACATATTAAACGCAAGAGTTGGGTGCTGCATTGAACTTGGTGGCATCGTGATGTCCATTGGTTATAGGGAAGTGAATGAGGAGGTCCCATGTTGGACATGGTGTAAATCATTGACAAATAACCACTGAACACTTCAGGAAAGCATCCAACGCAATGAAATATGCATCAGGTACAGTACACTGCAGATTTTGCTGGGCTTTCCTTGAGGTTGAAGGCTTGAAGTTTTTAATTAAAACAACACTGGCAACCATTTTTATAACCACTGTGGTATTGTACATCAGGGCTAAGTGTAGTCTTCGGGTGAAAGAGTAATAGAGGGTTGGGGGGATAGACAAGGGTGCACAGATGTAATTCAGTCCTCATTTTGAAGGCATATGTTCTGTCTTTTTATTTTAATATATAATTCTTTGAATTATTTGTAATTAAACCCACAAAAGAATCAGGAACTTGGCAGCAGAGAAGTGGAATTATTTGAGGCCAGGAGTTTCTTTGTCATACAGGCCAAGCAGCTGGGAGATTCACAATAGAGGTGCTACAGTACCACCACAGGTGGGAGGGCATAATTATATAGGTCATTTCCATTGGAAATAGTGGAAATTAAAATAGAAAAAATGTAAGCACACATGACAAACATATCTCAAGTGGAAGAATGCATAGACATAATGTTTTTTAAACATATGTCAACTTCTTAACATGGACATAAGGAGTGGGGCAGAGTACTTGGAACAGAAGGTCATAAGTCCCTTCTGCTAAGTGGACAAAGACATCAAGGAATTACTCGGTGAAGTATAGTTTACCGGTGTCCCGTAAATATTCTCCCTGAGCTACCATAAGACGGATTAATCAGTCAGTCATCTTATTGTGATTCTCAGAATACACTTAAAAGGCTGTGCCTCATTGACCTGCTTAAGAGTTATTAGACTTCCAAATGATTTGTTCTAGAAGTCTTCAAAACGTAAAATCTTTAGCAGTAACTGCAAGTCTTTCTCTTGCTGCATAATTCAGTCATTGTACTGAGGTCACGGAGTTGTGGGTTCAAGCCCGACTCCAGGACTTAAGTGTGTGCACTTGGATGACAGCACTGAGGGAGTGCTGTGTTGTCAGAAGCGCTGTCCTTTGGATGAAACATTAAACCAAAGTCCTGCCTGCCTATTCAAGTGGACATAAAAAGATTCCCTGGCACCTTTTTTCAAAGAACACAAGGAAGTTCGGTGGGTGGTTTGACAACATTCTTCCCCCAGTCACCACCACCAAAACTGATTAACTTAGTCACTTACATCATTGCTGTCTGTAGGCAGCAACTCAAGTTTCCCTGTCACAAACTGTGATGGCACCTAAAAGACACACATGAACGGTGCTATATAAACAATAACTTATATTTATATAGCACCTTTAATGTATTAAAACATCCCAAGATGCTTCATTGGAGCATTATAAAACAAAGTATGACACTGAGCCACTTAAGACGATATTAGGGCCGATGATTAAAGAGGTAGGTTTTAAGGATTGTCTTAAAGCAGGAGAGGCAGAGAGGTGTAAGGAGGGAATGCCAGAGCTTAGGGCCCAGGCAGCTGAAGGCATGGCCGCCAATGGTGGAGCGATTAAATCAGGAATGCACATGGGGCCAGACCAGAATTGCATGAGTGCAGGGATCTCGGAGAGTTGTGGGGCTGGAGGAGATTACAGAGGTAGGGAGGGGGTGTTGAGAGGTGGGAGGCCATGGCGAGATCTGAAACCAAGGATGAGAATTTCAAAATCGAGACTTAGCCAGGTGTCAGTGTAGGTTGGTGAGCACAGGGATGATGAGTGAATGGGGCTCGGTGAGACTAAGTAGAGTTTGGGATGAACACAAGTCAATCAAATCCACTGGGATTGTCCTCTTTACTGCAAGTAAGGTTACAGGGAGATTTAAAACAAATGTTCAACATGATGGAGGGTTTTATTACAGTAAAAAGGGAGTAACTGCCTCGAAGGGCAGGAGAGTTGATAACCAGAGGACACTAGTTTAAGATAATTGGCATATTTTTCTGTAACGAAGATTTCATATTAAGTGAGTTTAAAACGCTGTGGTAGATTTCTTGAAGAAGGACTAATAATAGAACTTTTGCCTCACACACGCACAGAGTGACCTCAAACACGTCTTAAACTCACCAGTGACCATGCATCATTTACTGGCTGTTTCCTGTGTCTATTCAATTCAAGGGAACTGGCTGCAGCAATTTTAAAATATTGCTCACCCTTCAGTTAAGCAGAATTTTAATTACTGTAATGCAAGCGATCCTTAATTCCCCATTCCTTTCGTGGTTTTGCAACAAATTGGCTGCTTTTATTTTCAGAAATATCGCGTTTTTCTATTCATGACTATGCAAACGCTGGTGATGGAAACAGCGTTGAAATTCTTGGGCCTGTGCCCTTGGTGTGGCACTGCCCCAACATAAATAAAGCCTCCGTAACTCAGAGCTAAGGGAATGGTGGAGGTGGGGGAGGTGGGGTGTTTGGGAGGCAAGGGGGTTTTACATTCAGCTGTGATGGTCTCCATAGTCGGTCAGCATTCACTACCTTGCACATTTGGACAAAGTACTGGAGGGTGGCTAGAGCAAATCAGCACCCTTGGAGAAGGCAGACACCAGTAAACCTTTTTAAAAACAATGCTGAGTTTCATTAGAAACTGTTACAGGTCAGTCCGAGTCAACTAGAATAATGCAAAACTTTAGGGATTCTTCTGCTCTTTGCTTGCAGACAGTAACTGGCTTCAGATCAATGCTCCAGCTGACCTTGGTTGATTGCACCTTCAGCTGCCTCGATCCTAAGCTCTGGAATTCCTTCCCTAAACCCCTCTCTCTTATGACAGCTGTAGTTCAGTAGGTAGCACTCTCCCCTCTGAAGCACAAGGTTCCGGGTTCAACTCCCACACCAGGGCTTGAGCACAAAAACCAAGGCCGACTCTCCAGTCGACTCCACTGAGGAAGTGCTGCACTGTTGCAGGTGCCGTTTTCTTTGGATGAGTCGCTCAGTTGAGGCCCCAGCTGCCTGCTGAGGTGGATGATAAAGATCCCGTGGCGCTATTTCGAAGAAGCGCACGGGAGTTCTGCCCGGTGACCTGTCCAATCAACATCACAAAAAACGATTATCGGGTCACTGCCACACTGCTGTTTGTGGGAGCTTGCTGTGCACAAATCAGCTGCCCGGTTTCCTACATTCAACAGCGACGACACTTGAAAAGTATTTCATTGGCTACAAAGCACTTTTGAGACGCCCAGTGGTGGTGAAAAGTGCTATATAAATTTAGGTCTGTCTTTTCTTTTTCCTCCTTTAACATGGTCCCTAAAACCTATTCCTTTTACCTAGGCTATTGGTCACCATCCAAACATCCTCCTTAAGTGGTTCGATGTCAGGTTTTGTTTGACAGTGCTCCTGTGAAGCTTTGAACGTTTTATTACAGTATCTGGAAGACAGTTTTGGTCTCCTTTTTTGAAAAAAAGATATAATTGCCGTAGAAGTAGCTCAGAGAAGGTTCACTTGACTCATTCCTGGGATGAAGGGCTTATCCTGTGAAGAGAGGTTGAACAGGTTGGGCCTATAAGATGGAGAGGAGGAGAAATTTTTCTCAGAGGCGTCGTTAGTCTGTGGAATTCTCTTCCCCCGAAAGCAGTGGAGGCTGGGTCACCGAGTTTATTCAAGGCCGAGTTAGATTTTTGATAAGACAAGGGAGTCGAGGCTTATGGGAATTGAGGCCACAAACAAATCAGCCGTGATCTTATGGAAGGTGGAGCAGACTGGAAGGGCTGAATGGCCTACTCCTGCTCCCAAGTCCTATGTAGGTGCTATATAAATGCAAGCTGTTGCTTATTCAGTTTGTCATTTTGCACACACTCAGTATCTGGAGCGGTGAGGCAGTTACATAACATGTGGCTAAGGAGGTGGGATCACAGCCTGATTTTCACCACCTATTCCACGCTGGCACAAAGGGAGTTTTGGCAGATGCCAATTTTCTACTGGAATGTCTGGGCAGGAGGGAAGGAGACAGGGGAAGGGTGGATGCCACATTAAGCAAAACTCAAAGCAATGCCTCCCTGGCTATAGCAAGCCCAGGGGACTAGGCTTCCTAATGATGCCTCTTTACCTCTGCCACTGTGGAAGTAATGAGGTAAACGAGTGGTTCAGGTCTGGAATGCACTGCCTGGAAGTGTGGTGGAGGCAGGTTCAATCAAGGCATTCAAGAGGGCATTAGGTGATTATTTGAACAGAAACATTAGATGATTATTTGAATAGAAACAACATGCAGGGGTATGGGGAAAAGGCAGGGCAATGGCACTAGGTCATAATGCTCATTTGGACAGCCAGTGCAGACTCGATGGGCCAAATGGCCTCCTTCTGTGATTCACTGAAGGTGGGCAGAAGTAATGTTTTTTGCCCCCGTTTGTCTGCAAGCAATATATCTCAAAAACTAATGGACTGGTTTCCACGAAACTTGGCACACAGATAGGTTATGGCTCAAGGAAGAACTGATTAGTTTTTGGCAAAGATTCAGATGGAGATTCCGGAATTTTTTTTAAGGGATCCATTAACATTGGGAGATAGGGCAAATTGACTTTTTCTTTTAGCATATTGTTGATTGTTTTTGAATGTTGTGGATTGCGTCAGCTGCTGTGGTAGAACTGGTCACAGCTGTCAAAATGTGAGCAGAGTTTTCAGAGCAGGTTGTTGACTGCACATTGGCTTGAGGCCTCCTCTGTAAGCTGCAAGCTCTTAGCAAAAAGATTTATTTTCTCAGCTTTGTGGTCACGGGGCATCAATTAGGCAGGGAAAAGCCTCAAGGAAGAGCTGAATATTTGTAAAAATGTTGAGTTAAACAGCATGGTGGAGGTATACGCTCTACTGAGTGCCCTCTTCACTTGTTGATCCAGTGTAACTGCCCTAAGCCCAAGGGACTTAGGAGCACAAGCTTTGGAGATCAATTACATTTCAACACTGACTGTGCTGATTGCACTTATACTTACGGACTCCATGGTAGCAAAGAATCGTTGGGGGAGACTCTCACCAAAGAACACAATGTCTATTTAGAGGAATGAAACGAGGATTAAACTCCGCACACAACAGTTTCCTTTTGCAACACTAAAAGCATGCTTTCAAGTCACATTTCTCTCAGCCAGCACAGCAAGACAATCAACGATGTGTCTCTGTTGGGTCACAAGAAACCAGGGGAGGGATGCTGGAAAGGAAAGACACCTCTCACGCAGCTAGTTTTGTTGAGGGGAGGGGGGGGGGGTATGAGGGAATGAGGGAGAGTAGCTGTGAGAGTGGGAGAGTGAGACTGAGACTGTGTGTGCATAAGTATAGCTCAGTATTGTCTCCCACAACCAATGGTACCAATGGGGTACTAATATTCCTTTTCCCCCAAAGACAATCTTTCTCCTTCACACTGAGCATGATTCTAGCATGAGGTAATATTTTATCAGCGTCAGTCACTCTCTGCTATCTTGCCCAAATGGCCATTATTCATGTGTAAATCTATATAATGAATCCCAAGAGGCAATGACTGAGGAGGACACTGCAGCTGAGCACAATCCTGCCCTCAGCTACATGTGCACATTTCCAGCACTGATTCGCAACTCAGGAGCAGGAACTCTGGCCGATTTGCCCCTCCATAGCCCAGGGAGTGCTGTAACTGGAGCTTCCCCATCACTGTCCCGACTGCCAATGGCTAACTCCACACAGATTAGGGATTAAAACTTGAGGCATTCCTGGTGTACGTGATGCAGCAGTGGGGAGACATCACCGCTAAGGGATTGTTGCAGCTAGAAATTTACTGCGCAGACTGATCCCAAAATGGTCAAATTAAAATCCTGACTGCAGCAGTGCCTGCAACAGAGTGACTACAACTGAGAAATTAGCTTAGGGATGAAAAATATGGCTAGATAGCTAATCACTCCCCAGTTATCCTTCTGTGAAGGTATGTGCATGCACAGGGTTTATATCCCCCAGCATAGAAGATTAAGTGGCAATCTAATTGAAACTTTTAATGATCAAAGGGTTTGATAAGATAGAGAAACTAGTTCCTCTGGTGCAGTGAATCTAGGACAAGCGGACACAATCTTAAAATTAAAGCTTTTCCGAGCAGCAATGATGTTAGGAAGCGCTTCTTCACACAAACTGAAGTGGAAATCTCTCCCCCAAAAAGCTATTGAGACTGGGGGTCAACTGAAAATGTCAAAACTTAGATTATTTTTTATTGGATAAAAGTATTAAGAAATGCAGATGGTAGGCAGTCATTTTGGGGATATCCAATTGATTGACAGTACAGGCTCTGGGGCTGAATGGCCTCCTCCTCTTCCTATTAATGAGAACAGTCCACCAACACTGATGATTTATTTTGACTATGGCGAGTTCAGATTTGACCAAGGGCTTTTGGCACCTAGTTCGATTTTACTCACCAGGCTTCACTACAGAATCGCACTGTTCACACTTTGGCAGCGGCTTTGTGAAGATCTGCGCTATTTGCAGGACGGAGAGAAAGGGGGGGAAATGGGATTAGTAACGTAATGCATATCCTAAAAACTGCAATCGCACATCACAAAATACTGCACTACACAAAGGTCGCAGTGGGAATTAACAATCACTCTCCATTCTTGTGAACGTCACAGTAGCAAATTCCTACACAGAATCACCAGAAACTACAGAGAAGATCATCCCCACGTACCTTCCCCTCCCCTACCCTCCCCATGGCCAAGATGATGCTTTTTGGGGGTGGGTGATTTAGACGCAATATTAAATGTGATTTTAGTTTTAATCCTCTCAGTCATGGCTTGCACCTGTGAATCAGAAGGCTGTGGGTTCAAGTCCCATTCCAGAGACTTAAATGCATAATCCAAGCTGACACACTCCCAGTGCAGTGCTGAGGGAGTGCTGCACTGTCAGAGGGTCAGTGCTGATGGGGTGCTGCACCGTCAGAGGGTCAGTACTGAGGGAGAGCCGCCGCATTGTCAGAGATGTTGCTTTTCAGATGAGATGTTATACCTTTCACATCCCCGGGATGTCCCAAAGCACCTGACAACCAAGTTAAAAACAAAATCTTGCATTTATATAGTGCCTTTCATGACCACAAGGCTTCTCAAAGTGATTTACAGCCAATGAAGTACTTTTGAAGTGTAGTCAATATTGTCAGGAAAGATAAATATTGTAGTGTACAGCACATAGTATATATGGATAGAGGTACTTTTAAAAGTGTCTTCATGTTAAATTAGCCAAACAAAAAACCCTTTACATTGGAGACAGTTGCTGAGGAAAGAGATATGACAGTGAAAGTATGTTTTAACAAACACCCACTCAAACACAAGAAGGGAAACAGAAAATCAAGCAGGTGAGTTAAACTAATCGCTTCCTTTAATTGCAACACCACCTACTGCTGTCCTCTCAAAATAGCTTGAGGTTAACACTGTTTGGGGTTGTGTTTTGTGATCCTAATGTTACTCATCATACAGAGAGTCTACGAAATAATCCAGGTAGCCCCAAAAAATTGTATTTGACTTGAAAACGCCTCTCAGACTTGCCACGCCTGAGGGGGTGGCGGATGGGAAGGTGGGGAGAGGGGGAGGGGAGCCTGATCAGCAGAAGAACGGCCAGAGTGAGAGAACTGTCAAATTCTGAGGCTTGTTTTGCTGGTGAAAGTTCACTGAAAACCTTACGTACCTTAGATACTAAAATGCCTCCAACATCACAAGTCGGGAAAAGCAGGTGTCAAGAAGTGGGTAGCACTCTCACCACCCAGTCAGAAGGATGTGGGATCCAATTCCATTGTGATGGAATACTCTCCACTTGCCTGGATCAGCGCAGCTCCAACACTCAAGAAGCTCAACACCATCCAGGGCAAAGCAGCCCCGCTTGACTGACACCCCGGTCACCACCTCAAACATTCACTCCCTCCACCATCCACGCACAGTAGCAGCAGTGTGTGTACCATCTACAAGATGCACTGCAGGAACTCACCAACAACTTAACAGCACTTTCCAAACCCACGGCCTCTACCACTTAGAAGGACAAGGGCAGCAGACACATGGGAACACCACCACCTGCAAGTTCCCCTCCAAGCCACTCACCATCCTGACTTGGAAATATATCGGCCGTTCCCTCACTGTCGCTGGGTCAAAATCCTGGAACTCCCTCCCCAACAGCACAGTGGGGGTGCCTCCACCACATGGACTGTAGCGGTTCAAGGCAGCAGCTCACCACCACTTTCTCAAGGGCAATTAGGGATGGGCAATAAATGCTGACCTAGTCAGCAACACCCACACCCTGTGAAAGGATAACTTTTAAAAACACTCCAGCGATTCAAGCAAATAACCTAGGCTGTCAATACAGTGAGGTGCTGAGGGAATGCTGTTGGAGGTGTGAATACTGGTTTACTGTCCTGGTACAGAAGCTATATAATAACTACCATTCTGTTACATGGGTTGGTGAGGGGTGTATGAATGCAGACTTACTTTTCATCCAGTCCAGGTTATATTGCTTCTTGCACGCACTATTGGTACAGTGAGAGGTGTAGAATGTCCCATGTGCCTCTATCAAGTCCTCGTCCTTTAGCCCAACTACTCGCTCCAGGGTGTCAATGTTCTAGAAGAGCATTAAGGAAAAATAATAGCAAGAGAAGCTTAGGTTTGATGCCAGGAAGAACCTCCTGCCACAGAGAGTCAACAACCACTGGGTACAAGTCTGAATTCACTGCATGTCCTCAGTAGGGATAAGGTGCTGAGATACAACAACGTCTCAAGTGATTAGGGGAGGCAATAGTGCAGTGGTATTGTTGCTGGACTAGTAATCCAGACACTCAGGGTAATACTCAGGGGACCCGGGTTCGAATCCCACCAATTGAATTCAATACAAGAAAAATTTAGAATCAAAAGTCTAATGATGACCATTGTTGTAAAAACCCATCCTTTAGGGAAGGAAATCTGGTTGAACAAGGGCAATTAGGGATGGGCAATAAATGCTGGCACCCACATTCAATGAATTTAAAAAAAGAAAAAGGTAAACAGCAGGTTATTGATACGAGTTCCCTGCTCTCTAGTGTCAGCCATGGGCTCAGTTGGTAGGTCCCACAAGGTCCCTGGTTCAAGCCCCACTTCAAGATTTGGGTACAAATCTCATAAAGCCCCTACCATGGCCAATTAACCAAATTACACTCTAACCATATCCAAGCAGTCCATGTCCAAAGGCAGCAAGACCTGGACAATATCCAGGTTTGGGCTGACAAGTGGCAAGTAACATGCCACACAAATGCCAGGCAATGACTATCTCCATCTCCAACAAGAGAGAATATAACCTATGCCCCTTGACACTCAATGGCATTACCATTGCTGAATTCTCCACTAACAACATCTTGGGGGGCCACCATTGACCAGAAACTGAACTGGACTAGCCATATAAATACTGTGGCTACAAGAACAGATCAGAGGCTAGGAATCCTGCGGCGAGTAACTCACCTCCTGACTCCCCAAAGCCTGTCCACCATCTACAAAGCACAAGTCAGGAGTGTGATGGAAAACCCTCCACTTGCCTGGATGAGTGCAGCTCCCACAACACTCAAGAAGCTTAACACTATCCAGGACAAAGCAGCCTGCTTGATTGGCACCCCCTCCACAAACATTCATTTCCTCCACCACTGATTAACAGTAGCAACAGTGTGTACCATCTACAAGATGCACTGCAGAAACTCACCAAGGCTCTTTAAGCAGCACCTTCCAAACCCACGACCACTACCATCCAGAAGGACAGAAGATGCATGGGAATACCATCACCTGGAAGCTTCCCATCCTAGCTTGGAAATATATCGGCCGTTCCTTCACTGTCGCTGGGTCAAAATCCTGGAACTCCCTCCCTAACAGCGCTGTGAGTGTACCTACACTACAGGGACTGCAGCGGTTCAAGAAGGCAGCTCACCACCACCTTCTCAAGGACAACTAGGGATGGGCAGTAAATGCTGGCCCAGCCAGCGAAGCCCACATTCCTTGGGTGGATTAAAAAAAAAACCGCACACATTGAAAAGGATTGCTTAGGCAAAGTAATCAAATGTGTCCGGCTCCTATGGAACTGCACCCCAGTAGGAGCCAGCATCTTCACAAGGGCAGACTGTGGTCAGTAACTGACTCCTCACCGAGACTGTCTCAGAGGATACTTCTATACAAAGCTTGTGCCATTGGCTCCTGTGGATTCGTAGAAACTATAACTTTTATGCTGTGGATCGAGACCCACATGCCGGGGACCAGGTTGCTAGTACAGCAGGAAATGCAGTGCAGTCTTCTTCCTGTTAGGCAATCCCTTGGGGATCAAAGATGACTTGCTTCCGCCCTGGTTCAATGGATTCGGAGCTGATAAGCGCAATGCGTGATCTGCAAACTCTGCTCCACATGTGGGGCAGGTGGTGCTTGAAGGGTCAAGTAGATGGGCTAAAATAAAAGCAAAATACTGCAGACGCTGGGGAGCTGAAACAAGAACAGAAAATGCTGGAAAAGCTCAGCAGCCTTGGCAACATCTGCGGAGAGAGAAACAGAGTTAACGTTTCAATTCCGATACAACTCTTCTTTGGAACTCGGTTCTGAAGAAGAGCCAAACGGACTTGAAACGTTAACTCTGTTTCTCTCTCCGCAGATGCTGAGAGCGCTGCTGAGCATTTCCAGCACTCTTTGTTTTTATGTGGGTAGGCATGTTGTTTGGAGGTTTGTGCGCTCCCCCTCTGACGCCTCAACTTTGCCTCTGCGCGTTCCTGACGAAGACTCTCGCTGTGCCCGGTGCCCTCCCAAATGAGCCCTCTCCATTTTGGTCAGTCACAAGCCAGGGACTCCTGTGAGTCAGCTGGGAACGTCTGGCCTCTTCAGGGCTGTTGCGAGGACGCCCCTAAAGCAGTTCCGCTGTCCTCCTGGGAGTCTCCTGCCACGTCCGGGTTCCGAGTAGAGCAGTTGCTTCTGGAGTCTGGTGGCAGGGGGGACTAACAACTTGTCCCACCCAGCGGAGCTGGTTTCGAGTGACTGGTGCCCTTGATGCTGGGCATGTTGGCCTAGGGGGCGGACACAGCTGTTGGACCACCTTTCTTGTCACCGAGTTTGGAGGATCTTGCAAAGGCATTGTTGGTTGTGCTGTTCTAGCTTTGCGATACCTGCTGTAGGTTGTCAAAGTCTCCAAATCATATAGAAGTGCAGGGACCATTGCCAAAGCCAACCAAGGCCTTAGTCTCGGGTTCAAGATCCTGGTCCTCAAATACTCTTTTCTCCCGTTGGCTGAGGGGTGAGTTGGCACATTGGAGGCGATGATGAATTTTGTCGTCTATGTCGAGAGGAGGCTCCCAAGATACGGAAAATGGTCCACGTCTTCCAGGAATGCAATACAGAAATACAAAAGATGATAAGGGATGCAGTTATCTACTAGGCCACAAGGTGGCAGCCAGCTCAGAAGCAACAGGACGGAAAACATATAACAACTACTGTACTTCAATATAGACGCTTCATTCATTTTACACTCCCTACTACACTGTACTTAGATTTCTCCCCCTGCAGCTTGCTATGCCGAAAGTCTGTTCCGCCTGACCTTTGAACTCTCTCAGCCAGATTCGGGTCGTTTGCGAGCCATCAGTGAAACAAGCATGAAAACAGTACATACACAATGGTGGACCGTACCTGTGTATAACAGCGTAACAGCAATCCCTTATCTCGCAGCATCCGCATGAAGTAATGGCAAACTGTGGGCTGCAGAAGATACATATCCGTTAGTAAAGGAGGCAGAAAGGATGAGGTCGGTGCCTTCTGTCCAGCATTTATAACGAATACAGATGTATTTTCTTAGTCTTAGGAGCACTGGGAGTAACCGCAGAATCCACTCCAGCTAACAGGACAGGCTGGATATATAAGCCTGGATTTGCCTAGTCACAGTTACAGGCTGCTTTTAAGAGGCTGGGGAGGGGAAGGGGGAGGTGGGGTGCTAGATTGAAATATATTTGGCAAACTCTTTCAGACGCAACATCTCTTACCTTAAACTGCCCTGGGTACAGTTCCTTCGCCAATGCAAAAAATGGTTCCGGGTGTTGCTGAAATATAACAGATGAATGTTGGTAACATTCAAAGTGGCACAGGGCATTAAAAGGCAGCTGCCCACATGTGGGTGTCCAATGCCTTACAATGGAGAGCCTTTTACTTGCCCCAAGGGAGTAAAGCCAGTCTACAGCAGCACAATATCGTCCCCCACCTCACCCCAACCCATGCCCCCACTGCGCTAAAACAGAAACACCCGACCTTCCCCGCTCAGCACATTCCCTCGGACAATAGGAAGCATAACAGGGGAGGAATTCCAGATACAATCCCATGTCTTCACTGGCATGGGTGCATTACTGGCTGCAAGAAACAAACACTTTCATTTGTATAGCGTCTTTCACAACCACTGGATGTCTCAAAGGGCTTTACTGCCAATGAAGCACTTTGGAAGTGGAGCTGCTGTTGTAATGCAGGAAATGAGGCAGCCTGTTTGCGCACAGCAAGCTCCCATAAATGATGATGTGATAAGGATCAGATAATCTGCTTGTGTGACTTTTGTTGAGGTATAAATATCAGCCAGGCCACCAGGGAAAACTCCCTCTGCGCTTCTTCGAAAAATAGTGGCCGTGGGATCTTTTGCACCCACCTGAGTAGGCAGATGGGACCTCTGTTTAACGTTTTATCCGAAAGACGGCACCTCTGACAGTGCGGTGCTCCCTCAGTACTGCACTGGAGTATCAGCCTCAATTTTTATGCTAAAGCCCTGGAGTGGGACTTGAACCTGGAACTTTGCGATTCAGAGGTGAGAGTGCTACCAACTGAGCCACAGCTGTCTTTAAAAGCCCAAGGAGACTAATGGCGCTTTTAATGTTGTAAGCTGTCCTCGGGTGCTTCCCAGGAGTGTAATTAAATCCGACTCCAATTAACACAGAGATTTTAAGAGAGGTGACCAAAAGCTTGGTCAAAAAGGTAGTTTTAAGGGGCATCTTAAAGAGCGATCAAACACAGCAGCCTATCAGGATGCACTCCGAAACTGGCTCAACAAGCAAGGGCAGCGCAGCAGCAACCCCTCTCCACAGAGCCAGGACACAAACCCACTGTGTAAGACACTGTCAGCTCTGTGCATGATGTTCTTGTCTGGCACGAATATAATGCATTGTAATAGCCGCACCTTGAAAAGTAAGCAACAATCACCTTGAAGTAGCCAGTTTCGAAAATCGCCTCTGGATAGGGCAGGTCGTATTTCTGCAGGTTGTGGTACAGGCCGGTGCTGGGAGTGCGGAAGTCAGGGATTCCTGCCGCTGCATGAGGAAGAGAATTCGCAGAGAGAACGTTTAGCGGGGACAAAAAAAGACGCTTTGCTAAGCAGTGGCTGATCAGGTCAGCGAAGGCAACTCGATGTTGAGAGACCAAAGTGAAGGATCTCCCATTATGTAGAAAAATGCAGTTTCCATTCTACACCAGCACCACTCACATCACAACATGACGTATATAAATAAACATAAATCTACACGAGCTCTACATTAGCTCCTGGTCAGCAATACCTCCATTTTAATATTCAAATCCTTGTTTTCAAATACCTTCATGGCCTTTCTCCTCCTCCCCCCCCCCACCACCCCCCCAAACTATCTCTGTACTCTCCTCCAGCCCTCCAGGATCTCTGCACTTCTCCAATTCTGGCTACTAGCACACCCACCACCCCCTGCCCACCTGATTTTAATCGCTCCGCCACTGGCAGCTGTACTTTCTGCAGGAGTCAGGAGCGTGATGGAATACGCTCCACTTGCCTGGATGAGTCCAACGACACTCAAGAGGCTCCACACCACCCAGGACAAAGCAGCCCCACTTAATTGGCACATCAACCACAAACATTCACTCCCTCCAACACCGGCGAACAGTGGCAGCAGTGTGTGTACCATCTACAAGATGCACTGCAGGTGCTCACCAAGGCTCCTTCGACAGCACCTATGACCATGACCATCTAGAAGAACAAGGGCAGCAGACAGATGGGAACACCACCAGCTGCAAGTTCCCTCCAAGCCACTCACCATCCCCGACTTGGAAATATATCACTGTCGCTGGGTCAAAATCCTGGGACTCCCTCCCCAACAGCACTGTGGGTGTACCTACACCACATGGACTGCAGTGGTTCAAGAAGGCAGCTCACCACCACCTTCTCAATTAGGGATGTGCAATAATGATGATCTAGCCAGCAATGCCCATATCCCGTTAGTGAATAAAACATAAAGCTGCCTAGGCTGTTAGCTCTGAAGTTTCTTGTCTAAACCTCTCCGCCTCTTTCTCACCTCTTTTAAGACAACCCTAACTCTGAATAAGGCTTTGGTCATCTGTCCTAGTGTGACTCAGTGTCAAATATTGTTTGATAACGCTCCTGTGAAGTGCGCCTTGGGGTGCTTTGCTACATTAAAGGCCACTATATAAAAGCAAGATTGTTGAATCTACAACCATGAACCTAAGCAGCAGTAAAGCAAAATAGGCTCAGGCTGGCCTACTGTACATAACACAGGGGAGATGGTGGCATAGTGGTAATGTCACTGAACTAGAAATCCAGGGAATGCTCTGGGGTCACGGGTTCAAATCCCACCACAGAAGCTGGTGGAATTTTAAATCAATTAATAAAATCTCAGTAATGGTGACCATGAAACTAAAAATTGTCGTAAAAACTCATCTGGTTCACTAATGTTCCCCTTTAAGGAAGGAAATCTGCTGTCCTTACCCGGTCTGGCCTACATGTAACTCCAGATCCACAGTAATGTGCTGTTGGCTTTTAACTGCCCTCTGAAATGGCCTAGCAAGACACTCAGTTGAAGGGCAATTAGGGATGGGTGGCAAATATGCGAAAGGATCATATTTTTAAAAACATTTTTTAAATCCACAGAAATACCTTCTCACTTCCCAATCCTGGAATTAGCTTGGGCTGCAGTGAGCATAAATCTTAAAAAGTCCCCTTTGTAAGAAACTCATTAACACTTACATGTCGATATGCCAGCTCCGACCATGCATATAATCTTTTCACCTGAAAGGAAATTCAATTAAAGGTATTAATGTTGAACAAAGCGTCGGCACTCAAATAATATTCCTTTTTCTCCCTCTCCCCTTCATCCTTCAATTTTGCCAGGCAACACTGGGGGGAAAAAAGATGAATTTTTAAAAAATGTGCTTAAAAATGCACGAATAAACTAGCTAACTTCAGACAGGTCAGGTATCAGAGTATGGTGCCGGCAATGGTAAAACAGTCAACCCAGTTCAGTTCCTTGCCGAGCGAGTTCATAACAGGAGCTGCCTAGGGAAATGCGACCACAACTTTCTCTCACACCGTCACCAGGGTAGAAGCCTGGGAACAGGTACCTGACCGCCTTCTAAAGCAGGGGTGGGGAACCCACGACCCGTGGGCTGGACCCGGCCCCTTGCTCAGTTTCATCCGGCCCACAGCAAGATTTCTAAAAAAAACATAGGCCTATGACAGCGGGGCCTTCAACACAGCATTTATCATCATCGTCACGAATTTGCTTTGGATAAAAGCGTCAGCGAAATTGCTGTAATACTTAACAAGATAACATTCAAATTCAGCCATCGCATTGAAACAGCGGGTGAGTTGGGACGTTTCTGTACTCTCTCTAACAAAACCAAATTAAATTGATTTTAAGTGTGCGTGGCCCGTGACTGATTTTGTCTGTGTGTGAATGGCCCGTCATATAAAAAGGATTCCCCACCCCCAGGGAGAGATCAATAGCAATAAGGTCCATCGAGGTCACTGGAAGGACGGTAGGTGCTTGTGAACAAATTTTTTAAAAATCGCACCGGTGACGCGGGAACTCTTCTGAACCATGACTGCAGCATCTGGCTGGGGCAGAGTCGTGGGAGCTTTACTCAGCATCCACCTGCTCCCACTCTGATATCACCCCTGTTTTAAAATTCTCATCCCTGTCTTCAAATCCCTTGCTCGCCCTCTCTATCTTTGTAGCTTCTTGCAGCCCTACAAGCGTCAAGATGTCTGTGCTCCTCCAATTCTGGCCTCCTGCGTATTCCTTGATTTTAATCACGCCCCCATTGGCGGCTGTGCCTTTAGCTGCCTGGGCCCTAACCTCTGGAATTCTCTCTCTAAATCTCTCCAACCCCTCGTCCCCCCTTTAAGAGGCTCCTTTAAAACCTGCCGCTTTGACCAAGCCTTTGGTCACCTGGCCTAATACATGCTTACGCGGCACCGTGTCAAAATTTGTTTGATAACGTTCCTGTGAAATGTTCCGAAAAGTTCTACCTCAATAAAGCCGCTACATAAATGCACGTTACTGTTGTTGAAGTACTCCGTTCGCAAACAACCATCTGGTAAGTGCCAAAATGTCAAAAGTCGTCTTCCACCAGCCCCCCCAGTCACTCAGAAAAATACAAAGCAAAGTGAATGTCCAAGCGAATGTCCTAGATTGAAACAGCACTTGAGATTTAACTGACAACTTACATTTTTTGTTCAGGATGTACTTTGCTATCCCTTCCAGACTGAGTTCTTCCAGGATCTTTGTGGGTTGTTGCTCCCGCAGATCAAGTGACCGTGACAGTAAGTTCCTCAGAAAATCCACTGCAGAGGAAAGCTTGGACAGTAAGAAATCTCAGAATCTTACAGCGCTAAAGGAGGCCGTTCAGCCCATCGTGCCTGTGACAGCTCTTTGAAAAAGCTTTCCAATCAGCCCCACTCTTCCCTCACAGCCCCCTTTTATCCAATTCTCTTCTGAAAGTTGTTATTGAATCTAGCTACCGCCACCCTTTCAGGCAGCGCATTCCGGATCACAACAACTCGCTGCGGTAGAAATCAAATTCTCATCTGCCCCTCTGTTTCCTTTACCAATTATCTTAAATCTGTGTCCCTCTGGTTACCAAACCTTTTGCCAGTGGAAATAGTTTCTCCTCATTTACTCTATCAAAACCCTTCATTTTGAACACCTCTATTAAATCTCCTCTTAAACTTCTTTTATCAACTTGTAAACCTTTCCAACATGTGTCAATGGCAGGCAGCGAGACTGGGAGAGATTCCTAGTCAGCTGTCTGAAGAAGGGAACAGTAAACCACTGCAGTATCTTGCCAGGTATAACCATGGACCAACACAGAAGTCTATGGTTGCTAATGCCCCTTTAGGGCCTGGTATCTAAAGAAAGGGAAAGAAACCTTCTCTGCTCGGAGGAGACCCCCAATCCCTGCTTCTTCAGTCTCCCTACATCACTGAAGACCCTCATCCCTAGTACCATTCTAGCAATCCTGGTAAAACACCTGAAACTAAATTGTGTCCCACTCCCTACGACTGGCATCTCTCAAACTTTCAGCACCAAACTCACACAATAAAAAGGTGAAAGCAAGTATTCTCTATTCAAAAACGCCAGTTTTATCTCTACATAATTATGAATGCTAGCAGGCCTCCTGTGGCCTTGCTCACACTGGTGCAGAGAATACAGTTGGAGTGTGACACTTACAAGATTTATGTCCTATCCGAGATTTTTATGACTATATTTTGCTCTGGTTCTAATGGTCATCAGGTCAACACATTTCATAGTCAAAAGTCCATGCGAACTTAAGACACCAGATTAATAGACAGAGTCTCTACCCTATTCTAAACATAACTAAGCAATCACTGCAAGCTCACTATTGGGTCAGTTGGTTGCTCTTGGGCCAGAATCGGTCTCCCAAACTGACAAACAGCAGCGGCTTTTGCCCCTCTTTATGCTTATTTCGTTGCTTATATATGGTCGCATTTGTGACACCTCACACAAATCACGAAGTTTTAGTTTGTGACCCTTGGGTCATAAAGTTTAACTTGGTTAGGCATCGTATGTATGACCCCTTAGGTGCCAAACAGCTAGTGCAGACAGGAGGCTCGTGCTCTGGGGGACACGGGTTCAAATCGTAGCTGGTGGAATTTAAACTCAATTAATAAATCGGGCACATAAAACTAAGTCTCAGTAATGGTGACCGTGATCCATCATCAATTGTTGTAAAAACCAATGCCCTTTACAGAAGGAAATCTGCCGTCTTTATCCAATCTGTGGCCAATATTTTTCTTAAACTCGTACATGGGATGTGGGCGTCGCTGCCCAGGCCAGCGTTTATTACCCATCCCTAGTTTAGATCGGTATTTAAGAGTCAACCACGTTGCTGTGGGTCTGGAGTCACATGTAGGCCAGACCAGGTAAGGACGGCAGATTTCCCTCCCTAAAGGGGCATTAGTGACCCAGATGGGTTTGGACTCTAGACCCACATTAATGTGGTTTTTCTCTTAACTGCCCTCCGAAATGGCACTCAATTCAATGGCAATTAGGGATGGCCAAAAAAATGCTGGGCTTGTCAGTGACACCCACACACCATAAGAGAATAAACAAAAAGTCCATTACATGTCCCTCTGGCAAAATAACTGGTTAAATCATAGAGAATTTACAACATGGGCCATTCAGCCCATTGTGTCTGGGCTGGTCTGACGAAGAACTAACTGGCCTAATCCCACCTTCCTGCACTAGGTCCGGCCCCCTGCAGATACAAGTTAAGGGAAGCTATTTAAAATTTTAAACTTCTGCTTCCTGTATAATTTGCTCAAGATGATTTAACCTGAGTTAAGGGGCTACATGTGTGGCTACCTACTTTTACCCATACTGCTACGCTTGATCCTACACAAAATTTGTGCATTAGCCCCTTTGCCTTGTACATTTTACCTCTTACATAGGATACACGGCACAGAAATAGGCCATTCGGCCCAACCAGTCTATGCCGGCATTGATGCTCCGCTTGAGCCTCTTCACATCTTTCTTCATCTAAATCTGCCATCATAACCCTCTATTCCCTTCTCCCTCACATAAGCTATTCCAGCTTCCCCTTAAATGCATCTACACTATTCGCTTTAACCACTCCCGGTGATAGTGGCTTTCACATTCTCACCACTCTCTGGGTGTAGATGTTTCTCCTGAATTCCTGGAACATAGGGCTTCGGAGCAGGAGGAGGCCATTCAGCTCTTCGAGCCTGCACCACCATTCAATAAGGTCACGGCTGATCTGGCTGTGGTCTCAGGTCCACTTTGCCGTCTGGGCCCCCATAACCCTAGACTCCCTAGTCCATCAAGAATCTGTCAAACTCTGTCAAACAATGACCCAGCCACCACTGCTTTCTGGGAAAGAGAATTCCACATACTGACGACCCTTTGAGGGAAAACGTTTCTTATCTCCGTCTTAAACCATAGACCTCTTATTCTTATGTTATGCTCTTCACCACAAGAGGAGACTTTCTCTCCGTGTCCACTCAATCAAAATATTTCATAATTTTAAAGACCTCTGTTAGGTCAGCCCTCAGCCTTTTTTCTTCATTAGAAAAGAGAGTCAGCCTGGAGCTTCAAGACAGATGAATAGACTCTATGTTGGGTATCAAGGGATATGGGGCAAAGATACATGTCGATGATCTAGGAACATTGGAACAGGAGGCGGCCATTCAGCCCCTCCAGTCTGTTCCACCATTCAGTTCGATCATGGATTATTAACTTGTATCATTTCTGTAATCCTTAGTGCCATTGCCTAACAAGGGTCTATGGATGGAAATCTGATTGGATGGTGCAGCAGGCTTCAGTAGCAAATAGGAGTAATTCCCCAACATATTTTGCAGGTTGTAATCTGACAATTTATCGCAGACCTGTCCAAATAACACAAGACTGAAGAAAAAGGCCAACAGGGTTGACACCTCACCAACAAACCATGTGCAAGGATCCACAGGCAGAGGCCAGGGAGATAATTAGCAACCTGTTCCACTCAAAAAATAACGTGTGGCTCTCCCTAGTGAAGCGCCACACTGGTGGCTATGGAAACACACTCCAAAGATAAGCCAGGGCCTTCAGACTAGAAGAGACGAGCTAAGAGGAAGATGGGGAAAGAACATGAGCAGAATCGTGAATAAAACAAGTCAGTAAAACATGGTTGGCAGAAACTGTACGTACTTTCAGAAGCGTTGGACAGCTCACTCGTTTCCCCTTGAGAATCCGCGCTCTGAAAGGTAAAGAAAATGGCTCAAAGGCCCTGGTGCAGTTTATCAACTAGAACAACATTTCTTCGTACCTTCTATTTCTAACAGTTATCTCATTTCCTTTTTAAAGGCGCTACAATGGCACTGAGACTCTGCCTCCTTTGCCATTGGTGTTAGGAAGAAAGAAGTTTCATTTATATAGTGCATTTCACAACCTTCTGACACCCCAAAGCACTTCGCAGTCAATTAGCTACTTTTGAAATGTTGTCAGCAATGATACAAATCGCTAGACAGTCTTTTTTTTTGTGGGGGGCATGGAGCCTGAGGGGTAACTATCAGCCAGGACATGGGGAACATTCCCCTGCACGTCTCTGAACAATGCCGCATCCATCCAAGATGATCTCTTTTACATAAGAACATAAGAAATAAGAGCAGGAGTAGGCTATTTGGCTCCTTCAGCTTGCTCCACCATTCAACAAGATCATGGCTAAATGTCTACATCGACTCCCCTTTCCCACACTATCGCCACATCCCTTCGCGTCCAAAGGAATTGCCTCATCCAAGGTGGGAAGAACCCGACAGTGTAGCACTCCCTCCGTATGGCACTGAAGTGCCAACCTAGGTTAAGGCTTAAGTCTCTGTAGTGGGGCTTTGAACCAATGACTCAGAAACCAAAGTGTTATCCAGGGAGCCAGAGCTTTTCTAATAATCGTGTGAGAAAAATATGTTTCTTCTAATTCCCTTCCCGCACCCCACCCCCAACCAACCCCAGTTCAAGTCACAGGTTTATGCTTCCCTGTTACTGATTCACTAACCACAACAACCCGAGAATAAGGCATCTGAACCTCTACATACCACATCCAAGAAGGAATCATGATGAATGCACTGCAATAATATTTACCTTCTTTCTCAATGAAAGACAAAAACAATTTCATTTAGATTTCCATAACGTTGCTCAGCTCCAGTCCTGCATCAGTTGCTGAAACCCTCAGCCCTGCCTTTGTTACCTCTTCACCTATTCCAACGCACTCCTGGCTGGTCTTCCACATTCCACTCTCTGTAAACTTCAGATCATCCAAAACTGCTGTCTGTGTCCTAACTCACACCAAATGCTCACCTCTGTGCTCACTTCATTGTCTCCCAGTCTGGCCACACCTCAATTTTAAAATTCTCACCCTTGTTTTCAAATCATTCCATGGCCTCGCCCCTGTCTATCTCTGTAATCTCCTCCAACCCCACAACCCTCAGGGATCCCTGTGTTCCCCTAATTCTGGCTTCTTGAGCATTCCTGATTTCAATCATTCCACCATTTGTGCCCGTGCCTTAGATGCCTGAGTCCCAAGCTCTGGAAATCTCACTGCCTCTCCCTCTCCTCCTTTAGACCAAGCTTTTGGTCATTTGCCCTAATGTCACCTTATGTGTCTTGGTGTCAAATTTTGTAATGCTCCTGCGAAGAACCTCGAGATGTTTTATTGTATCAAAAGTGCTATAAAAATATAAGTTGTTGAGGTGCTATGAATATTTTGGGGTCAGGATTGATTGCAAGATTCCAGTGACTCAAACATGCATTTTCACAAATTATTATATGTTTAGGTACCTCACTTCCAGAGCTAGCACCTATCTTCGGCACTGAAGCTGATGAAGGAAAAGAAACAGGTTTAAGAGAATTCTTTTAGATCACACATAGATTTGCATGGGTTTAAAGGAATATCTAAACAGCCTCAGAAAAAAGGATTTGGCAGACTGCTTTCTCCATTCATTTGCACACTCACTGCACAATCACATCAACCATAACATTACCGGTACAGAATGTCTCTTGTGGAAACTAGCATATGATCTTCTAACTCCCAAATAAAAGTTCATCAAATAATGATGGAGCACATAAACAAAAACAAAAGATTAGTCCAAGGAGATCTCAATGGGAAAGAGCAGAATCATCACCAAAAGCTGCCATTCAAAAACTAAAAAAAAATGCAAAATAAGTTGGGGGCAGAGGTGATGTTCTGAAACTGTTGAACTCAATGCTGAGGCAGGAAGGCTGTAAAATGCCTCATTGATAGAAGATGTGCTGTTTCCCGAAGCTGTTGTTCATTATTACAGAGTCATTACGGCACAGAGGGAGGCCAGTCAGCCCATCCAGTCTATGCTAGACTTACATTGGGCATTGAGTTCCAAACACAAATCATATTGGACTCAAAATGTTAACTCTGTTTTTCCCGCTGCCCAGATGCTTCCTGACCCGCTGACTATTTTCAGCACTTTTTGTTTTTATTACATTGGGCATCACTGGAATAGGGGAGGAGGCTGAGCGAGGACAGAGAGATCGGACTGGAGAGGTGAATGAGTTAATGGAGCAAAATAACTTCTAATACAAAAGCAAAATACTGCAGAGGCTGGAAATCTGAATTTAAAAAAAAAAACTGGGAAATCCTCAGCAGGTTATGTAGCTTCTAGAAGAAAGAGAGAAAAATGAGTTAACGTTTTCCAGCCATCCTGATCTCAGATTTATTGTTTAGCCCATGATTTAATTAGCCCCTTTAAATGTCCCTTTAACCAGTTTGTAGCTAAGGCCCGCCTACCCAATGTTCTAACTGGCTCATTTAACCCAAGGGAAGAGAAATTCGCGCAATGCATTGGTCCAAATAGACGTCAATCACAATACGTCATCACAATCCCACCCCTTCTCAAGCGCCGCCCGACGCCATTTTCTTCGCACGCAATGCGACGGACTCGTCAACGACCGAATTTAGAATTATTCACGGCACAAAGAGAGCGGGAAACGCCCTTATGATGTGAGCTTTAACCGCCTTCCACCTTCTGACTCCGACATCGAGCCGATTTATTGTGAATCCCTACTGCCGCCGCTTTCAGTCGTCCGGCTCCGCCCTACTAACTGCTCCAACCCGAAATGCCTCCGGCCGGATAACTGGGGAGCTGAAGAAAGGTTCCGCCCTAAGGATTTATGTTGTACAGCTGAATGCTGTGCTGGGAAGTTGCTCTGTGCGCTATTTCCATACGGTCAATGAGAAGCAGAACAAGAACAAAGAGTACAAAGAACACAATGGCTGTGTAAGAGAAAATAATCATATTCATGGGAAGTGACACATGCAGTGCATTTTTACAATTGAAAAATCATTGATACCCCTGAACCTGGTGAAAAGTGATGCCATAATTACAGAGCCGTGACTCAGTAGCCAGCTTGGTCGGGGCGGGGGGGGGATGGGGGCGGGCTGGTAGCCTTAGTTCCAAAGCTGTCAGCATCAGGCAAAATATAGGAACAATCAGGCGGGGATCACCATGTTTCCAGATCTCAACTGTGTTGCCAGGGCAAGTCATTGCAGTTGGCAGACACTTTCTTGCAAGGGAATTATCAAATGTTAATTTTTATCTGTGAACAATGCACTGTAGGGATATTGGTACAGGGATAATATTTTGATATGGCAGTTTGCTGCCACTGACACTTGCACATGACAGCAAGCAAAAAATAAACATAAAACATCCACACATATTAACATTATCAGGATTTGAAAAGAAAGAGAGACTTGCATTTATACAGCACCTTTCATGACCTCCCAAAGCGCTTTACAGCCAATGAAGTCGTTTTTGAAATGTAGTCACTGCTGTAATGTAGGGAACCAGGCAGCCGATTTCCGCACAGTAAGCTTCCACAAACAGCAATGTGATAATGACCAGAGAACCTGTTTTTAATGATGTTGATTGAGAGATAAATATTGGCCAGGACACCAGGGACAACTCTTCGAAATAGTAGCCATGGGATCTATTACACTCACCTGAGCAGGGAGATGGGCCTCACTTTAACATCTCATCTAAAAGACGGCACCTTGGACAGTGCAGAGGCTTGGCCGAGTGGTTATGGTACTGGGTTTGTAACCCCAAGATCATGAGTTCAAATCTCACAATGGCAAATTATGAAACAATGTAACTTCATCTGAAACAGATTGGACAGTGCAGCACTCTCTCAAGTACTGAACTGGAATGTCAGCTTTGATTTTTGCACTCAATCCCTAGACTGGAACTTGAACCTGGACTCTGAGACGAGGTTGCTACCAGTTGAGCCACAGCTGACATCAGAGTGATCGTAAAATGTTACAGCACAGAGGGTGGCCATTTGGTCCATCTTGCCTGTGCCAGCTCTTTAGAGCTGTCCAATTAGGTCTCAATCCCCACAGCTCTGTAATTTTTTTTCCTGCAAGTATTTATCCAGTCTCTTTTGAAAGCTATTATTGAATCTGCTTCCATTGCCCTTTCAACTCCCTGTGTGAAAACAAAAAATGTCACCTTTGGTTCTTTTACCAATCTTCTTAAATCTGTACCCTGTGGTGACTGACCCTCCAACCACTAAAAACAGTTTCTCCTTATTTGTAATATCAAAAGCATTCATGATTTTGAACATGTCTCGCCTCTTAACCTTCCCTGCTCTAAGAACAACACAGCTTCTTAAATCTCTCTGAAGTCCCTCATCCACTATTCTGGAAAATATCATTCGCATCATCTCCAAGGCCTTGACATCCTTCCTAAAGTGTGGTGGTCCGAATTTAACACAACTGAATCATTGTTTTATAAGGGTTTGGCGCACTGTAACTTCCTCGCTTTTGGATTCTATTACTCAATTAATAAAGCCTGGTATCCCATGTGTGTTTTTCAAAAACATTGTCTCAACTTGGAAGCTGCTGTGTTTGATTTTTGATGTGTGATGGTGACAGCAGAATCAGTGCAATTGGCTTAACTGCTGATGAGCAGGAGTGGTTTAAAATTATCATCACCATGGGGTTCTGGTCATTCTTAACCACATGAAAGAAGGGACCCGTACTTATATAGCACGTTTCACAAGCCCAGGATGTCCCAAAGCACTTTACAGCCAATGAAGCACTTTTGAAGTGTATTCATTGTTGTAATGTGGTGGATGGTAGGTTACAGTTCACTCAGGGAGCCAGAGTTGCTGTGACAACACACACCTTTCCATGCCTGTTGTAGTCTGGAGCTATGGATAGTGACGGTAGAGGTCCAACTTTCTTTCCATCACTTGACTGACCAGGAATCTCTCCCACTCGTACCACCTGCCATTGGTGTGTGCTGGAAGGATTTGCCGGTTGATATTCAACCTGTTTGGCCGCATTGCGAACACACCTTCCTTGGCCATCAAGCCCTGGAGTGGAACTCGAACACGAAGCTTTTGAGTCAGAGTCAGGGACGCTAACCCACTGCTCTACCAGACTTCTCGTTGTAATGCATGAAATGCAATTTGTGCATAGCAAGCTCCCACAGACAGCAATGTGATTGTAAGCAGATAATCTGTTTTTTTTGCGATTTTGGTTGAGGGATAAATATTGGTCAGAAAACCGGAAATAACCCTCCTGTTCTTCTTCGAAATAGTGCCATGGGATCTTTTTGGTCTGTTTGAGAGGCAAATAGGTTATTGGTTTAACATCTCAAGTGATCCGTTAAACCGTGAAAAGATGAATTAAAATTTCCAGGGTGTGTCTGGCCTATGTGGCATATCACCAGCCTTTTTATGGCTTTATTGCAGCCATACTTAGCTGCCTGCCTTAAGCTCTGGACTTCCCTCCCTAAACCTCTCCTTCCTTCAATTATGCAATTCTAAAACCTCTTCTATTGACCAAGCTTTTGGCCAAATGTTGTAACATCACCTCATCTGGCTCAATGTCGAATTTTAATGAAAGGCTGGAAATTGGGCTCCCTGAACAGACAATTAAAATCCCTGCCGACAATAATTAAATCTAATGGTATCTTTAATACTTTAAGAGGCCTCTGTGTCCTGGTATTACGCCCCGCATATTCCCTGCAGTGATTGGCTCACGTGCCGATAGGAGGGTTGATCCGATAGGTTCAGTGGGCTGTCAATCATGTACGTCACCGCAAGTCAGCAACCAGCGCCATCTTGTTCGCCGGATGTCAGACGCGAGTTAATTTACCTCCGGCGCTCTTAGAAAGCCCGTCACGCGACTGTGGTGATGATTTTATTAAATCCGCCTTTTTTTTTGCGGAGTCGGGTCCCGACACGGTCTTTTATTTAGCTCTCGCCACGCTCTTGTCCCACGGTAAAAATGTTTCCCCCCAACGCTTCCGGTCCACCTCCAAAATCCTTCCGGCCGGTGAATTCTAAGCTAAGCGAGGTTCCTGCCTTGAGTATAAGTTGATGTTCTGCCTGGACACTGGGGAGGTGGCATGTTTCAACTGGTCCAAAATGTACCGGAGAAGCAAGTAGAGGATAAGGAAAACAATCAGCGAAATGGTGATCATACCTGCTGCATTAAACAAAACAATGCAAATCTTACATTTATGAAAATTGGCGACATCATTCTGTGCAGTCAATTACCATCCATTCCCCTCTTCAAATCAGGATTCACTGACTCCAAGCCCTGTAGACCAGACCTGGAGTGTTGGGTGCAGATCTGCTCTGGGCTCCATACACTCAGAACACAAGGAGCAGGAGCAGGAATAGCTCATTCAGGCCCTCGAGCCCATTCCCTTTTTTTTTGCAAATATATACTTTATTCAAAAAGAAATATCTAAAGAAACATTACAAAAATACATTTCGAATCGCCATAACAGGAGGTGCAATAAACAATCAACTGTTTCCCCAGAGAATGTTGCACATTTGAGGTGCCTCAAAACAATTGTATTAACTATATACGTTCAAGGACAAGCTTTTATCGGAGGGGTCCTACACCATTAACCAGCCCATCGTGGCTGAAAGGCCTTAGGCAGTGGTCTCTCCCCATTGCTCCTTAGCAGTGTCTGCGCCAAGCTTGACTGCGTCCCTCAGCACATAGTCCTGGACCTTGGAATGTGCCAGTCTGCAGTACTTGGTCGGGGACAACCCTTTGCACTGGAAGACCAGCAAGTTTCAGGCAGACCAAAGAGTGTCTTTCACCAAGTTGATGACCCTCCAGCTATCAGCCCCTTGAACCTACTCTGCCATTCAATAAGATCACAGCTGATCTGATTGTGGCTCAGCTTCACTGACCTGTCTCCCCCCACTCCACAACCCTTGATCCCCTTGTCGATCAGGGTGACCAACTGTACCGTATTTTAAATGATTACCCTTTATCTTTACTATTTGTCCACCAGTCCCACAGTTGAAGTGTCACTTACTTTATTTACTTATTTACATAAGAGTTGGTCACCCTGTTGTCAATCATCTAACTTGCCTTCAAGTATATTCAAAGACCTAGCCTCTACCGGGGAAGAGAATTCCACAAGCTAATGACCCCCTGAGAAAAATTCTCATCTTGTTCTTAAATGGGAGGCATCTAATTTTTAAACTGTGCCCCCTCGTTCTAGACTCTCCCACTAAGGAAAATATCCTCTCAGCATCCACCTTGTCAAACCCCCTAAGAATCTTATATGTTTTAATATATTCTTCTAATATTCTTCTAAACTCCACCCCACAGGACTGTAGAAGCTCAGCTATGTTTAAAGTAGAGATGGACAGATTTCTAAATACCAGTGACAAAGGGATATGGGGATAGAAAATAGGAGCAGGAGGAGGTCATTCGATCCTTCGAGCCTGCTCAACCATTCAATATGATCATGGCTGATCCTCTATCTCAACGTTGTATTCCTGCGCTCTCCCCATACCCCTTCGTGCCTTTAGAGTGCAGAAATCTATCTATTTCCTTCTTGAATATATTCAGTGACTTGCCCTCCGAAGCCTTCTGTAGTAGAGAATTCCACAGGTTAACCACCCCCTGAGTGAAGAAGTTTCTCCTCACCTCAATCCTAAATGGTCTACCCTGAGACTGTGACCCCTTGTTCTAGTCCCCCAGCCAAAGGAAATATCATCCCTGCATCCAGTCTGTGTGGGGAAAAGGAATTGAAGTGGATGATCAGCCATGATCGTATTGAATGCCGGAGCAGGCTCGATGGGCTGAATGGCCTACTCCTGCTCCTATGTTCCTAACTCAGATGGGTAAGCCCAACCTGCTCAACCTTTCCTCATAAACTAATCCCTTCGTCACAGGAAGTGAAGCTTCTCTGAACTTCTAATGCAATTATGTCCTTTCTTAAGTAAGGAGACCAAAACCATACCGTGGTGACGATGTATTGACCTTGGCAGGAATGTGGTGTCAATTTACCAGAATGATACCTGGACTCCAAGGATTAAGTTACAAGAAGAGATCAGACAAACTAGAACAAAAACCAAACTTGCTGGAAATATTCCAGCAGTTCTGGCTGCACCTGTGACCTTACATCAGAACGTTAGCTCAGTTTCACTCTCCCCACAGATGCTGCCAGTTTTGCTGAGTATTTACAGCGTTTTTCTGTTTATATTTCAGATTTCCAACACCTGCAGTATTTTGTTTTGGTTTTGCAAAAATCAGGATTGTATTTCCTGGCATTTAGAAGATTAAGGGATGATTTGTTTGAAGTTTTCAAGATATGGAGTGGACAGAGAGAAACTATTTCTACTGGTTGGGGAGTCTGGGACTAGGGGGCAGAGTCTGAAAATTAGAGTCAGACCTTTCAGGAGTGTAATTAGGAAACACTTCTACACACAGAAGTTTGGAACTCTCTTCCAAAAATGACAACTAATGCTCAGTTGTTAATTTTAAATCTGAAATTGGTACAATTCTGTTAACCAAAGGAATATTAAAGGCTGATATATAGGGCTACGTCACAAATCAGATCTCATTTAATGGCAGGACAGACTCGAGGGGCTGAATGGCCTCCTCCTGCTCCCATGTTCCTTATGCGATAGCAGGTGGGGTTGTGGGGAGGGGGGGGGGCGGGGGAGTGGGTGGATTACAATTGCAAAGATGTTAGTTCCCCACGATATGAACATACAACCACCCACCCCTTGCATTCTCCCCAGCCCCTAGCTGTTCACAGGTAGTTAGCTAAAGACTGATTTGTGTTTATGATTTTTACAGGCTTTTTTAAAATCCTGTTTGAATATCACGAGCACTGAGATTTGGAAAGGGCCATTTTGTTGCCTTAGAGGTTATAGCCTAAATCAGAGGAACAAGATGGATCAGTATCAGCTGTTTGAGTTGCCTAAGGGTTAATTGAGGCTCAGTGGCTAACGTTCTTACCTCTGAGTCATTAAGTTCTGGATTCAAGTCCCTCTCTAGGACTTGAGCACAAAAAGCAAGGTTGACGATCCAGTGTTGTACTGAGGGAGAGCTGCACTGTTGGAGGTGCTGTCTTTTGCTGTCCCATGGCACTACTTTGAAGAAGAGCAAGGGAACTTTCCCCGGTGTCCTGGCCAATATTTATCCCTCAATCAACATCACAAAAACAGATTACCTGGCCATTATGCCATTGCTGTTTGTGGGATCTTGCTGTGCGCAGATTGGCTGCCGCTTTTCCTACATCACAACAGTGACTTCAGATGTCGGATGGCTAAAAAAAGCACTATACAAATGCAAATCTTCCTTATTTGAGCTGGCTGTATATTACCAACCATCTCAATCACAGCACCATCACGTCCAGGCCCAGGGTGACTAACTCCTGTGAAGTAAAGTAAGGGGCACTTTGACCGGGGGGTAGGGGAGGGGGCAGTGGTTTTAGGTGACCATGAGGGGGAAGGGTTTTCAACATGGAGAGGGTTGGGAGAGTGGTCTTCAGGCCATAGCAGTAGAGAGAGGGGGGTTAACTCAATGAAAACTTACAACTTATCTTGTAACATTATTATCTTAAATTATCTTATCAACTCTCTACTGGGCAACTCACTCATTTGCAGCCCCGCTTGAATAACTCCTACTCAGGCTCCCAGAATCAGCCTCCCACGGACTGCCCTGGAAATAGGGGACACGGCATCCCTTCAGGGACGTAGGACAGCTGGTCATCCCACCCAGTCCTCCTATCCTGCAAACACCCACCAGCTGCCCGATTCCCACTTTGAGAAATTCTGCTAGATTAAAGGTTCAATATAAATTGATCCTCGGGGAATGAACTGATTCGATCAATTCTAAGAGTGCTGCAACATCGCAGACATGAGAGTTATGAGAATTATATAGAATTTACGTAATTAGATCCCCCAACGTGCCTCGCTGCTTCATACAGTATCAGAAATAAATGCAGCACAATGTCAAAAGGGAGCCTGAAGCTCAAACTTAAATATTTACTGTACACAAGTTGCTGACAGGGACAGCACACTAAGTATAGTCCTTAAATGAAGCAGAATGAGAGAGCAGGCAATAATTGCACCAGGATATTCAGATAAACGCAAGGTCTTGTGGCACAGTGGGTTAGCAGCCCTGCCTCCGAGCCAGGGCTTGATAGCCAAGGAATGTGGGTTCATAACACAGCCAAACAGGCTGGGCATCAACCAGCAAATCCTTCCAACACACGCTAATGGCAGGCGGTGAGAGCGGGAGAGCCATGCGATGGGAAGAAAGTTGGAGCTGCTGCGGACCCTGCCCTGCATGTAATAAGTGTCCATCGCCACAGCAGCCTGGACTCCTTGGAGGGGGTGGGGGTTGCTGGACAACAGGGATGGGTCAGATTGATGCCAACAGCACAGGATTCAATCCCCGCTCTGGCTGGGGTGGATTTGGGACCGGCCTCCTCCTGTGGTGGAACTGCCTTCAGGCAGAGAACTGAAGAAGATTCAGATAAAATTACGTCCCTGTTGCAAAGTCTTTTTATTTCCATTGGAATTTCTTGTTCAAATTGACAGCGTAAGACTGCGCATGTATTATACAGCACAGAAAAAGGCCATTCGGCCCAACTGGTCCATGCTGGTGTTTATCCTCCACATGAGCCTCCTTTCACCTTTTCTCACCCTACCACCATAACCTTCTATTCCTTTCTCCCTCATGTGTTTACCCAGCTTTCCCTTAAATGTATCTATACTACTCATCTCGACCACCTCCTGTGGTAGCGAGTTCCACATTCTCACCATCATTTAGAGAAAGCTTGAAGGCTCCTTCTCAAACATCAAAGCTACTGATTTTAGGCCTTGGCTCATTTCTCTGTCTTCCAGGTAAAGAAGTTTCTCCTAAATTCCCTGTTGGATTTATTAGTGACTGCCTTATATTTATGGCCCTTAGGTTTGGTCTGAGTGTGTCTTGTGGCACTGTGGGTAGTGCCCCACCCTCTGTGCCAGAAGATCTGAGTTCAAGTCCCACTCTAGGACTTAATGGCCATGGAAGATGTGTTCATGACATGGCCAAGCAGGTTAAACATCAACCTGTAAATCCTTCCAATATGCCTATGGCAGGCGGGGAGAGTTGGAGAGTCTCCCGGTCAGCCAGAACCTGCAGAAGACAATGGCAAACCACTTCAGTACCTTACCAAACATAATCATGGACCAACACATGGAAGTCTATGGTCAACAATGCCCTCTTAGGGTATGGTACCTGAATCGGGGGAGAGTGAGTTTTGGACTCCCGCAGAAGTAGAAACACCGTCTCTACTTCCATCCTATCAAAACTTTTTCAGAATTTTAAAGACCTCAATCAGTTCACCCTCTTGGTCTTCTCTTTTCTAGAGAAAAGAGCCACAACCAGTTCAGCCTTTTCTGATGGGTGCAACCTCTCAGTTCTGGCATCAACCGAAAATCTCACTGATTACAAATCTATTCGAGCAACTGCAGAAACAATGGTGAGCGGGAATATATTGCGTCATTCAACATCCTGCACTTGCTTATCTCTGGCTTTCACCCAGCTGTGTTATCAGTTTGGGGAGAAACGAGTTCGTGTACAGTACAATACCAGACTTATTCAGTGGCCATTTGTGGCAATGCTCCTCAGAGGGCACCTTTTTGTCGGAGTCAAAGTGAGACTCTGGTGTGATTGACCTGTCACCGCCACCCTCTCCCTCCAACAGCATGTTGTATTTATATAGCACCTTAAATGTAGTAAAACACCCCAAGATGCTTCAGAGGAGTGTGATCAGACAACTCCACTTTCCTGTCTGTTCCCCATAACCCTCGAGCCCCCTGTTGTTCAAGAATCTGTCTTTCTCGGCCTTGAATATATTCAATGACTCAGCCTCCACTGTTCTCTGAGGTGAAGAACTCCAAAGGTTCATGACCCTTCGAGGGAAGAAATACATCCCCTATCTCTGTCTTAACTGGGAGCCCCATAGTTCTAGATTCCCACACAAGGGGATTAAGGGAGGGAATTCCAGAGCTAAGGGCCTGCAGCTGAAGGCAAGACTGTTAATGCCCTCCCCTCATAACTAGCTCCGATGTAAGTAAATAAATTAGTAAGCGCACCGTTAATTATAAAGAATTCAAACAAAATAATGTCTCAACTGGGGGAGGACAATAATGGGAATCTATCAAAAATCAAATTATTGTGTATAAATTTACACACACACACGCAAAAGTGGAAAAACAAACTATTTCAAAGAGGTTCATGACCTAATTTTTAAAAAATTCAACTCAATCTACTTCAAACTGGAATAAACCAGTTGAACTGGAATAAAAGGCAACTAAGACTTTGCATCAATGGTTCAACACAATAAAAGAAAAATGACTTATACCCTCAAATGACAGTCTAAATAGCAGGTGAGATGCTGGTGACAGAATGTTCTAGCATAAATGAAGGGTGCCCTTGGTGACAGAACCCTCGAGCATCACAATCACAGAATGAAACCATGGCAAAGGAATGATTTTAGTTCAGCTGATTAGCTGTAGGGTTGCCATGGCCCCTGGAAATTCCAGGAATTGGAGATTAATCTACAGGAACTCTGCAATGAGTAAAACCTGGGGAGAATAATCACAGCGGGGGCAATTAAAGCATGTTGTGCGAGATTCATTTTCCTCATTTTCTTTGAGGACTATCGTTTATTATCGAAATATTGGAGGTGGGGGTGGGTAGAAAAGGTCATTTGACTGGACAGGGGTGGTCGGTGTTGGGGCAAACCCTCCAGAAATATACCCAACCAGAGTTGGCAACACCAGTTTGGGTGTAACAAGAGGGCACAGTACCCTTGCATAAAGGTGAGGGTGCTGTTTGTGGGAGCTTGCTGTGTGCAAATTGGCTGCCATGTTCCCTCCATTATAACAGTGACCAATCGCTTCAAAAAGTACCTCATTGGCTGTGAAGCGCTTTGGCATGTAATGAGGAGCTAGATCTATATAGGTTCTTTATTTTCACCGATAGCCTCTGGATATCTTGGCCCTATGCTCTGGAACCCAACTCTCCCTGTTTTTATGCTCTCTCAGCGATCTGAGGAACATTATCAAAGCCCATTTTTGCAATCAAGCTTTCAGTCAATTCTCCTGATCTCTCGCCCTGTGGTTTGGCATTCATTCCCTCATAAAACATTCCAGGTTCTCCTTTTTCCCTGCCAATAAACCCACCTTGGGGTATTTTCTACATTAAAACCACCTTATTAAATGCAAGTGCTTTTCATTTTCCTGAGGTAAACATGGATGTGCCTGGACTGAAAGCATCTTTCTCAAAATGGGGTGGACCAGCTTACTCTTGGATAATATCTACTCCCTGTGCATTGAGGTTTCTTTCATGGGAAGTGGGCATCGCTGACCAAGGCCAGCGTTTGTTGCCCATCCCTAATTGCCCTTGAACTGAGTGGTTTGCTAGGCCATTTCAGAGGGCAGTTAAGAGTCAACCACATTGCTGTGGGTCTGGAGTCTAATGCATCTAACTTGGTGAGGGACTATTGGTGGGAGGGCACTCACAATGCCATAGTGTCATGGGGATGACAATATGATCCCCCTTGGGGATTTAGTGTCATGTGATTCACTCAATGAAGTCACTGCCCCTTGCCTGTGTGATGTGTCCCCTTGATTACGACACTTCAAGAGAATCAGTTCATCCACATATTTATAGCACTGAATAGGCATGTTGATATCAATGCAGGCATTGTTTGTGATGGCTAAAAATATGATAGGTCCTAATTTGGTTCCTTGTGGGATGCCAGCATGTAGTGTTATCCAATTACTTGATTCGTATCAAGCACATTTTTGTCGACTGCTGAGGAAGTCGAAGATCCAGTGTACCCATGATAGGCTCACTCCAAATTGAAGGAGGTTATTAGTTGTGATGTTATGATCTACCACGGTCAAATGTTTTGTTCAACTCAATTAGCACTACTGTCGATGATGTTTCCTGTTTGTCAGCGTTAAGGTCCAGCTGATTGAGGAGAAGCATGAGATAGTGCACTGTGGAAAATTCCTTTATGCTTCATCTTGTTGCTCATCATCCACTTTGCAATAAAGCTTTCAGCTAATTTAATAAAATGGTGAGAGTGATGAGGCTCACGTTCTCAACAGTAGTTGAGGTTGACTTTGGCGCAGGGCTAACCAACACCCATTTCCACTGGCAGCAGACCTTGCCAATCTGATATGATTAGTTGAGAATATGGGGAAAAGCCAAGGGAGTTGCACTAGGTGAGTTGCTCTTGCAGAGAACTGGCATGGATACGATGGGCTGAATGGCCTCCTTGTGATGTAACCATTCTATGATCTCCTCATCCATCAACCCTGTGCTTCCTCACCTTCACTTGTTCCTGGTCAAGCAACACTTTAATTTTAAAATTCTCCTCCTTGCTTTCAAATCCCTCTATGCCTCAACCCTCCCTATCTCTGTAACCACCTCCAACCCTTCAAGATATCTACACTCATCTAATTCTGGCCTCTTGAGCATCCTTGATGTTAATCGCCCCAACATTGATGACCATGCCTTCATATGAACACACAAATTATGTGGTCACTTGGCCCCTCGAGCCTGCTCCACCATTCAACAAGATCATGGCTGATCTGATTGTAATCTTAACCCCACACTCCTGCCTACCCCCCGATAACCTTTCACCCCCTTGTTAATCAAGAATCTATCTAGCTCTGCCTTAAAAACATTCAAAGGCTCTGCTTCCAGTGCCTTTTGAGGAAGAGAGTTCCAAAGACTCACGACCCTCTGAGAGAAAAAAATTCTCCTCATCTCCTTCTTAAATGAGTGACCGCTTGGTTTTAAACAATGACTCCTAGTCCTAGATTCCCCCACAGGGGGAAACATCCTTTCCACATCCACCCTGACAATAGCCCTCAGGATCGTAAAGATTTTGATCAAGTCGCCTCTTACACTTCCAAATAGCAGTGGATACAAGCCTACCCTTTCCTCATAAGACAAACCTCCCATTCCTGGTATTAGTCTAGTAAACTTTCTCTGAACTGCTTCTAACTCATTTACATCCTTCCTTAAAGAAGGAGACCAGTACTATATAGTGTACTCCAGGTGTGGTCTCACCAGAGCCCCATATAACTGAAGCACAACCTCCCTACTTTTGTATTCAATTCCCTTTATGATAAACAATAACATTCTGTTAGCTTCCCTAATTAATTGCTGTACCTCCACACTAGCCATTTGATTCATGCACTAGGACACCCAGATCCCTCTGAATCTCAGAGTTCTGCAATCTCTCACCATTTAGCTAATAAGTTGCTTTTTGATTCTTCCTGCCATAATGAACAATTTCACATCTGCCCACATTATATTCCATCTGCCCACTCACTTAACCTATCTATGTCCCTTTGTCGCCTCCTTATGTCCTCTTCACAATTTACTTTCCTACCTATCTTTGTGTCATCAGCAAATTTAGCAATTTTACTCTCAGTCTCTTCATCCAAGTCATTTCTATAAATTGTAAAAAGTTGATGCCCCAGCATTGATCCCTGTGACACATCCTGCCAAACACAAAAAGACTCATTTATGCCAACTCTCTGCTTCCTGTCAGCCAGCCAATCTTCTATCCATGCCAATATGTTACCCGCTAGAAGAGTAAGAGGTGACTTGATTGAAACATATAAGATCCTGAGGAGTCTTGACAGGGTGGATGTGGAGAGGATGTTTCTTCTTACGGGAGAATCTAGAACTAGGGGTCAACGGTTTAAAAATAAAGGATTTTGACCCAACGACAGTGAAGGAATGGCGATATATTTCCAAGTCAGGCTGGTGAGTGGCTTGTAGGGGAACTTCCAAGTGGTGGTGTTCCCATCTATCTGCCCTTGTCCTTCTAGATGGCAGAGGTCACGGGTTTGGAAGGTGCTGTTGGAGAAGCCTTGGTGAGTTGCTGCAGTGCATCTTGTAGATGGTGTACACACTGCTGCCAGTGGTGGAGGGAGTGAATGTTGAACATGGTGGATGAGTTAATTAGAGGTAAAATTAGCAAGAGTTCGGAAAAGGGAAAATCGAATTTGCTGAAAAAACTTTTTCTGAGGCAGATTTTATAGAAGATATTCAAAATTATGAAGGTCTTTGAGCGATTAAGATGAAAGCGTTTCCATGGACAGTAACCAGAGGACACAGACTTAATATAACTGGCAAAAGAGCCAAGGGGGGAAGTTGATGGGACATATATTTTTTACACAGCAAGGTGTTAGGATCTGGAATGCACTGTCTGAAAGAGCAGTGAAAGAAGATTTAATAGTGACTTTCAAAAGGGAATTGGAAAGTTTGCAGAGCTGGGTAGGAAAGAGCAGGGACAATGGGACTAATCGGTGGATCATTCAGGGAGCTAGCACAGGCATGATGGATCAAATCATCTCCCGTGCTGTATGATTCGGCGGCTGCTCCAACCTCACATCTGTGCTGGGTTGGTTTCTCTGAACATAATTGGGCAGCAAGGTGGACGGCAAAGGTTAAATTGCCCCTTAGTGCGTGTGTGTGTGTGTGTGTGTGTGTGTGTGTGTGTGCCTGGTGATGGACTGGTATCTGTTCTGTTGAAGGGTCATGAGGACTCGAAACGTCAACTCTTTTGTTCTCCGCCGATGCTGCCAGACCTGCTGAGTTTTTCCAGGTAATTCTGTTTTTGTTTTGGATTTCCAGCATCTGCAGTTTTTTTGTTTTTATCTCTGTCCTGGGTGAACCCTGCCTAGTCGAGATAGGCTCCCACGCCCCGTGACCCTGAATTGGACAAAAGCAGTTCTGGAAAAGTGAGTCAGTGAGAGTTAATTTTAGTTGACCTCAGCTTCCCTTAGGGGGAAAAGAAATCAGCCATATTTAAAGTGAATTTGAGGAGATAAGAGCTTTATTAACACAGGATAAATCTATTTGTATTTTCGTAGCAAACCCTGGTCAACAAACATGCTGAAACCCATTATCAGTTGTGTTTAGCTTGGCTTATCTCTGTACCAGACAGAACTGTGTGCTCAAGCCTTTGACTCTAACATTTCAATCTAGGCTGTTATTTGCATGCCATACTGCAAGAGTGTTACACTGTTAGAGATGTGGTCTTTTGCATGAGACATTTTACTGAGGCCCTATTTGCACTCCGGTGGAGATGAAAGATTCCTCAACAGAAGAAGTAATAAGAAATGGAGGAATTGTATTTATGCAGCACAATCCAGAATGTCCTATAAAAACATTGCAATCAATTCTCTCCCAGTTTCCTGGGCAACAACGTTTCTCTCCCAACCCACAACAATAACTGCAACAACTCTATTTATTTATATATTGCCTTTTGCAGGAGCATTATTAAAGAAAATAGGGCACCAAGCCATAAGAAATATTAGGGCAGGTGGACCAAATACTTAATCAAAAAATTTTAAGGAGTGTCTTTAAGGAGGAGAGAGAGAGAGATAAGAGAGATGGAGAGGTTTAATGTGGGAATTGCAGTGCTCTGGGACCAGGCAGCTGAAGACACTGCTGCCAATGGTTGGGGGTTGGGGTTGGGGAGGGGGCGGGAGAGGGGGGAGGGGCAGGGTGGTGATAGAGTCCAAAATTGGAGGAGTGCAGAGATCTTGGAGGCTTACAGGGCTGGAGGATGAAGAAGTTGGGTGGGGGGGGGGAATGGTGCGAGGACACAGAGAGATTTGAAAACACGGACGAAAAATGGATTGACAGTTTGCTTGATTGCTGTGTTTTCCTGCCTAACAAGGGTGATTATTCTTCAAAAGCAAAGCATTTAGTGGGTGAAACCATTTGGGATGTCCTGAGGTGGTGAAAGATGGAACGTAAATATAAGCTCTTTCCTCCTGATGCACACTCTTTCTGGGAAATAAGAGCATAAGAAAAAGGAGCTGGAGTTGGCCATTCGGCCCTTCGAGCCTCTGCTGCACCATTCAACAAGATCAAGGCTGACTTTCTACATCATCTTCAGTTTGCTGCCCACTGCTTGTATCCCTTCATTCTCTTCGTGCTCAAAAATCTATCAATCTAAGTCTTGAATATAGTCACTGATTGAACATCACAACTCTCTGGGATACAGAATTCCAAAATCTTTGAATGAAGCAAATTTTTTAATTATTTCATGGGATTTGGGCGTCACTGGCTAGGCCAGCATTTATTGCCCATCCCTAATTGCCCTTTGAGAAGGTGGGGGTGAGCTGCCTTCTTGAGCCGCTGCAGTCCATGTGGTGTAGGGAGGGAGTTCCAGGATTTTGACCCAGCGACAGTGAAGGTACGATGATATAGTACCAAGTCAGGATGGTGAATGGCTTGGAGGGGAACTTGCAGGCGGTGGTGTTCCCATGTGTCTGCTATCCTTGTCTTTCTAACTGCTGGAGATCCCATGTTTGGAAGATGCGGTTGAAGGAAGCTTGGTGAGTTGCTGCAGCACATCTTGTAGATGGATTGAGTGAGGAACATTGCCTAGGAAACTGGTGGAGAATTTACTGTAAAGTGGTTTAGGACATTCTGAGGTTGTGCTTTTTAAATGTATCTTGTGGATGGTACACACTGCTGCCACTGTGCACCAGTGGTGAAGAGAGTGAATGTTTAAGGTAGTGGATGGGGCGCTGATCCTCATCTCTATCCTAAATCATTCACCCCTTATTCTGAGAGTGTGATCCCCAGTCAGGGGACACAGCCTGCCAGCATTAGGTCTTTCAGAATTGTGTATGTTTCAATGAGATCACCTCTCTTTCTTCTAAACTCCAGGAATTATTTCTTCCAAAAACATACTTTCTTCATAAAATTTGTGAAGGTGTGTTACATACATCAGTTTATTTTCAATACAATATAAGTGCCTCACTATATGTCCCATTACAGGTTATATTTAGAGTATATGTTTGCATTTCATGTCAAACATTTTCGGATGCATAAAATCTGAGGAGTTTTTACATGAATTCCTGCCCCTTGCTGTAGCAGGTGGGCCTTAGGCATTGACCTTTCCCCATTGCAGCGGCTGCCCCAAGCTTTAGTGTGTCCCTCAGTACTCAGTCCTGGACCTTGGAATGTGCCAGTCTGAAACTCTTGGTTGACACCACTTTGCACTGGAAGACCAGCAAGTTTCGGGCAGACCAAAGAGCGTCTTTCACCAAGTTGATGGTCCTCCAGCTGCAGTTGGTGTTTAAAACAAAAAATAAAAAATACCTGGAAAAACTCAGCAGGTCTGGCAGCATCGGCGGAGAAGAGTACAGTGGACGTTTCGAGTCCTCATGACCCTTCAACAATCTCAGTGTGCACCCCGTAGAGCACAGAGTCCTGTGTCGCAGAGCTGCTCGGGATGAACCTGGACAAAAACCACTGCATCTCTTTCCAGACCTGCTTTGCAAAAGCACATTCCTGAAGGAGGTGTATGACGGTCTCTTCCCAACATAGCCACCTCCACCTTCTCTTCCCAAACTTCCCTCACAGAACAGTCCTGTCACTCCAGGAATCAGTCTAATGAGCCTTTGCACTCCATCTAGGGCCAGTATACCCTGCATTATAGACAAGGAGACCAAAACAGTACAGTTTTGTATCTGTTGCCATGGATAATGGTTTAACGTGCACATTCACCTGATATTCCAGTCTGTTTGTGTGTGTGTGGATTTTTAAAACCCCACATATTAATTGATGTTAAATTAGAAGTCTGTGGCATTGATATTTTTGATGGAGTGGAGGTAGTAATTTTAACATCAGGAATGTGAAATGAAGAGATTGAGTTTTGTGGTTGCATGTCTTAAATTACAATGTTACCGCAGGGAAATGATTGATGCTTTGAATTCGAGATCTCACTTTGCTGGGGGTCGTTCGCTGTTGCAATTCCTATAGGACCGTGCCATTCCCGAGAGAGGGGTCTCAACCATAGCGACAGTACAAAATCAACGGCACTTTGGAAAAAAAATAATTTAATCTGTGCTAGATTGTATTTCAACGGGTAAGTAGTACTTTGCGGTGGGTGTGTTTTTGACTGACAGTAGAAATGTTATGTTCCATGCGGCTGGTTACCGCCCTTTCTTTTCCTCGCTCCCCCCCCCCCCCCCTCTGGCTGCCTGTGGTCTCGCCCTCAGCTGGGCTGATATGACATTCAGTTTCCAGGTTAGTTTCGCGGTTTCAGTAGCTTCCTTGTTCAGATCGGTCACTCGTCCCGTTGGGTGCGAATTCTTTTCTGCTGCAGCAATGGTTCTCCAAATTCAAGTTTCTTACTGGTAAGACCGCATCTGAGCCGATTCAGCAATTGTTTTCCCTCTGTCCCATTGCCTCTTACCCCCATCCCCATCTCTTACCCACTCATTTCTCCGACCTCTGCTTCCTTTATTCTACCACACATTCTGCCTCTCTCCACGTCTCTCTCTTTCTCCGATCTCTCTCTCCTCCCTTCCCTTCACACCTCACCATTCCGCCATCTCTGCCCCCCTCCCCCCTTTCCTCCATCTCTAACCCCCCCTCCCCACTTTCCTCCATCTCTGCCCCCCTCCCCCTTTCCTCCATCTCTGCCCCCTTTCCTCCATCTCTGCCCCCCCTTTCCTCCATCTCTGCCCCCCCCTTTCCTCCATCTCTGCCCCCCTTTCCTCCATCTCTGCCCCCCTTTCCTCCATCTCTGCTCCCGCCTCCCCCCCTTTCCTCCATCTCTGCCCCCCCTCCCACCCTTTCCTCCATCTCTGCCCCCCCTCCCCACCTTTCCTCCATCTCTGCTCCCCTTTCCCCACCTAGCCCCTCCAATCCTCCATGTGGAAAGGACCCAGGACTTTGTATTTTTTTTAAAAAAACACCCACTGGTGCAGCTGCTATTACTTCTGTTGCTGTGACTTGTATCATTTTGCATCTTTAACTCATTCAGATTATAAAAAAAAACCGTGTCGTAGCATGAATTCAGACTGAGTGTTTTCTAAATATTCCTGGCTGCTGAATGTCTTGAACCGGGATTGTACTTCACTTTCCAGCACCTGGAAGTTTTTTTTATACGTACCAGAGTTCAAGAAAGTCACTTGTGAGCTTGACCTGAGTGATTTGGCATAATAAAATAAATATGTTTGAATATGTGCAATCACTGAAATATTTAAACGGCCTGATAAGATTGCAGTGTGACTGTACATTCCACTGAAATCTGGAAAGGGTATTTATTTAAAAATGTATTTATTTACAAATGTATATCCCTGGGGGTAAAATGGTGAGAGCAATTTCAAGTGGTGAGTTATGAGTGTTACACCAAAATGTTGTGATTTCTCTCACCACCACCACCACTCTCCCCCCACCCCCCACCCTTAATAAAAGATTTTTAATTGGAAAATGGCACAGTGGCTCAAAGGGGAGCAGTCTCCCCTGTGACCCTCCCACAGTCAAATAGCACACCAGCATTCACTGTCTACTACCTAGGTAGGAAGAATGGTCCCAAAATTGCAGACTGCACTTGTCAGGTCAGATTCTGTTGAGAAACTGCAGGGTGGTTTGTGTTTTAGGAATCCACCCTCCCACAGAGATGAAAGATGTCACAATTGAATAGGATAAAGGGAAGGGGAAGCAAGGAGCAGGTCAAGACAATGGGACAGCCTGAGAGATGCTAAGGTGGCGATCAGCCCAACGAACAACTTTGCATTTATATAGTGCCTTTTGTCGGGTAAACCATCCTAAGATGCTTCACAGGAACGCTATGAAACAAAATTTGAGACCAGGCCTCACCCGGCGATATTGGGGCAAATTAGGGTCGCCAAGTTAGGTGTTAGTGCCTCAAAGGAAGAGAGAGTGTTGGGGAGGTTTAGGGTGGGAATTCCAGAGCTTGAGGCCCAGGCAGCTGAAGGCACGGCCGCCAAGATTGTGGAGCGATTTAAAATCGGGGCACACTCAGGAGGCAACCATTAGAAGGTTGCAGATATGTCAAAGTTCTGAGCCTGGAGGAGGTTATGGAGATAGGGAGGAGTGAGGCCATGGAGGGGTCTGAACACAACGGTGAGAATTTTTAAAATTGAGGCATTGCCGGACCAGCAACCAATGTTAGTTAGTGAGCAAAGGGGTGATGGGGGAACAGGATTTGGTGTGAGTTGGGGTACAGGCAGCAGACTTTTGGGTGGTCAGGAAATGTTTAACTGGGAGATGTGATCTGTCAAGGGCACAATGAGAGACATGAAAATAATCTCATTTTATAGAAAGGCAAGTCTTTTTTTCTAGTGGACCTCCTGAAGCTCTTCACAGCCAATGAAGTGCAGTCACTTTTTTTTACAATGTGGGAAATGTGGCAGCCAAGTTGTGTACAGCAAGATCCCACTATCAGCAAGTGACTAGATTTTAAAAGCTGCCTACAGAGGACTTGGGACATCCTGAGGTTGTGAAAGGTGATATATAAATGCAAGTCTATCCTTTCTTCCATTTTCCCTTAGCTCCTTGTGGCCCAGGAATGAGGGAGGCAAATGTAATGCCCTCAATATCCCCATGTTTGAGGTCCAAAACTCCCACTCTGACCTTTGATATTACAAAACATGTTGGGCTCCCTTTGAGCCAAGATTAAGCCTGTTGGGTAAGAACATCAGATTCCTATGGTTCTATAGGTTAAACATTACCAGCAGCCCAAAGTTTCACCTAAGGGTGATCACTGTTGTGATCTCCTGTATCCAGTGTGTAATTTTAATTTGTTTTTAACCACCTGTGTAATGTTTTTCTTGGGTTCTTTTTTAATTTTCATTTTGTTGAAATGAAACGTTTAAATGAACGTAGATTAAAATGAAATGCAAACCACCGCAGTTTTTTGGCTGTGAGATCCAAGTTCCACCCGCGTTGATATAGTTCACAAGCCTCTCCAGCCCCACAACCCTCCCAGATCCCCGCGATCCTCCAATTCTGGCCTCTGTCACATCACCCGCCCTGCCATAGCTGCCTAAACCCTAACTCTGGCACTCCCTCCCTAAACCCCTCTCTCTGTCTCTTCTTTTAAGGCAGTCTTTATACCTTTAATCCTGGATGAATCTTGTGATGATTAATGATGTCAAATATCTGGCATTGCTGCGGGAAGCTTGGAATGTCGTTGAATGTGTTATATAATTGCAAGATGGTTCTCTTGGACAGATCTATAGGTGTATAAGCCATACAATGCTCTTTTTAGTTTTTATTTTTAATAGGCCTTGGGTGTCGCTGGCAAGGTCAGTGTTTATGACCCATCCCTAATTGCCCTTGAACTGAGTACATTGCCGTGGGTCTGGAGGCCATGTGGAGGCCCAACCCTGCGGACAGATTTCTTTCCCTTTTTAAAGGAAGTCACTGAACCAGATGGGTTTTTAACCACTAGCTTTCAATCCCAGACTGATTAACTGAATTTAAATTCCACTAGCCGCTATGGGGGTATTTGAACCCGTGTCCCCCAGAGCAGGGCTTCTGGTCCAGTGACCCTCACATTACCCTCACATCATTGCATTTCCCCTGTAAGTATCTAATCACAATCTTGCCTTGGTTACAGTTTTGTGGATGGTCACAGGGCGATGGATCTATTTCTCTTTCCTGAAAACAGTATTTCAATTGGTATCATTGTCTGATTTTTAAAAAAAATATTTGTTCATGGGATGTGGGTGTTGCTGGCCAGCACTCATTGCATCCCTAATTACCCCCCCTCCCCCACTGGTTCAGAGGGCATTTAAGAGTCAACCACATTGCTGTGGGTCTGGACTCACATGTAGGCCAGACTGGGTAAGGACAGCAGATTTCCTTCCCTAAAGGGACATTAGTGAACCAGATGGGTTTTTACAACAATCAGCAATGGTTTCGTGGTCACCATCAGACTTTTATTGAATTCAAATTTCGCCATCTGCTGTGGTGGGATTCGAACCCAGGTCCCCAGAACATTACCCTGGGTCTCTGGATTACTAGTCCAGTGACAATACCACTATACCACTGTCTCCCAAGGAGTATAGGGAAAGATGGTGGTGTAGTGGTAATGTTACTGGATTTATCTGCAGCAGTCCTATACTTTACCAAAACAGCACAGTAGATTGTGAGTTCCATGGAATATGTAGCACTGGCACTAGGAAAGCGCTGGAGGAGTTCCTCAGGTGATGTCTTAAGCTTTCCCTTCAGATGCTTCATCAATGACCTTCCCACCAACAGAAAATCAGAAGTACAATTTGCAATTTCTTAGATACTGAAGCAGTCATGTCCACATGCAGCAAAACCTGGGCAATATTTGGGCTTGGGTTGACAAATGGCAGGTAACATTCATGCCACACAAGTGTCATTCAATGGCCATCGCCAACAAGAGAGAATTGAACCATCTCCCTTTTGACATTCAATGGCATTACCAACACTGAATCCCCCACCATCAACATCCTGGTGGTTACCATTGACCAGAAATTTAACCGGACCAACCATATAAATATGGTGGCTGCAAGAACAATTCGGACACTGCGGTGAGTAATTCGTCTCCTGACTCCCCAAAGCCTGTCCATGTTCTACAAGGCACAAGCCAGTTGTGTGATGGAATACTTTCCACTTGCCTGGATGAATGCAGCTCCAACAACACAAGCTTGACACCATCCTGGGCAAAGCAGCCATTTGATTGGCACCCCATTCACCATCTTAAACATTCACTCCCTCCAGCACTGACGCACACTGGCAGCAGTGTGTGTACCATCTACGAGATGCACTGCAGCAACTCACCAATGTTCCTTCAACAGCACCTTCCAAACCTACGACCTCTATCACCTAGAAGTACAAGGGCAATAGACGCATGGGAACACCATTTGCAAGTTCTCATTCAATCCATACACCATCCTGATTTGAATTACATTGTCATTTCTTCTTTGCTGCACCACACAGACTCCAGCTGTTCAAGGAGGTAGCTCATGACCACCTTCTTGAGGATAATTGGGGATGGTCAATAAATGTTGGCCAAGCCAGCAAAATTCACAGGATCTGGGCAAATATATATCAAAAATTTGCAAGATCCACCCAGCAATGTTCCTGTTTGATTTTTAATGAGTAGTAAATGTGCACTGAGCCGTTCTCCATTTAAGCATTGAGGGCAAACCTTCAGGGATCTTTTGAATGCACTTAAATTAGGGTATGATTCTAATGAGACTGCAAATGGTGCGAGACGCTCTCTCAGAAATACAGTTTAAAGTAAACATCCAGTAGCTCGCATCAAAACCATTTTGAAGCATTTGCGTATTGCTGTTTTTTCTCTGTGCTGTGAGTTGGGTCTGTGAATTGCCCTTTACAACCCCTTTAATTCCCCAACAGGCACTGGCTCCCTCCTACATATTGTTTAGCTGCTGCTTCGCCTAATTCAACATGGCAACATCTCGGCAGACAAGTTTCCCCCTCTCTATAGTCAGAGTCGCTGAGATTAAAACTATTTTAGGAACCAAGCTGGTGTCTGCTTTCAGACGCACCCTGCTAATTGTCTGGTTTGATCTCTACAATGTTACCTACAGTTGTAATTAAAAAGGTCTATCCCACAATGGTTGATTCTATTTTCTCTCTGTCTTTCTCTTTTTTTCTCTCTGTCTTTCTCTTTTTCTCTCTCTCTCTCTTTCTCCTTTTCTCTCTCTCTCTTTCTTTCTCCTTTTCTCTCTCTCTCTTTCTCCTTTTCTCTCTCTCTCTTTCTCCTTTTCTCTCTCTCTCTTTCTTTCTCCTTTTCTCTCTCTCTCTTTCTCCTTTTCTCTCTCTCTCTTTCTCCTTTTCTCTCTCTCTCTCTTTCTCCTTTTCTCTCTCTCTCTCTTTCTCCTTTCTCTCTCTCTTTCTCCTTTTCTCTCTCTCTCTCTTTCTCCTTTTCTCTCTCTCTCTTTCTTTCTCCTTTTCTCTCTCTCTCTTTCTCCTTTTCTCTCTCTCTCTTTCTCCTTTTCTCTCTCTCTCTCTTTCTCCTTTTCTCTCTCTCTCTCTTTCTCCTTTTCTCTCTCTCTCTTTCTCCTTTTCTCTCTCTCTCTTTCTCCTTTTCTCTCTCTCTCTTTCTCCTTTTCTCTCTCTCTCTTTCTCCTTTTCTCTCTCTCTCTTTCTCCTTTTCTCTCTCTCTCTTTCTCCTTTTCTCTCTCCCTCTTTCTCCTTTTCTCTCTCTTTTTCTCTCTCTCTTTCTCCTTTTCTCTCTCTCTCTTTCTCCTTTTCTCTCTCTCTCTTTCTCCTTTTCTCTCTCTCTCTCTTTCTCCTTTTCTCTCTCTCTCTTTCTCCTTTTCTCTCTCTCTTTCTCCTTTTCTCTCTCTCTCTCTTTCTCCTTTTCTCTCTCTCTCTTTCTCCTTTTCTCTCTCTCTCTTTCTCCTTTTCTCTCTCTCTCTTTCTCCTTTTCTCTCTCCCTCTTTCTCCTTTTCTCTCTCTTTTTCTCTCTCTCTTTCTCCTTTTCTCTCTCTCTCTTTCTCCTTTTCTCTCTCTCTCTTTCTCCTTTTCTCTCTCTCTCTCTTTCTCCTTTTCTCTCTCTCTCTTTCTCCTTTTCTCTCTCTCTTTCTCCTTTTCTCTCTCTCTCTTTCTCCTTTTCTCTCTCTTTCTCTTTCTCCTTTTCTCTCTCTTTTTCTCTCTCTCTCTCTCCTTTTCTCTCTCTCTCTCTTTCTCCTTTTCTCTCTCTCTCTTTCTCCTTTTCTCTCTCTCTCTTTCTCCTTTTCTCTCTCTCTCTTTCTCCTTTTCTCTCTCTCTCTCTTTCTCCTTTTCTCTCTCTCCCTTTCTTTTTTTCCTATCTTTCTCTTTTTTCCTCCCGTTCTCTTTTTTTCCTCTCTTTCTCTTTTTTTCCTCTCTCTCTTTTTTCCTCTCTCTCTCTTTTATTGTCCTAAGGTTTTCCGTACACACTGCAGTTTATGACAGGACAGTACACGCACCCCACACACGTAATTTAAAGTAAATCTTGGGACACTGAACTTTTTCAACTTTTGTTCCTTAGAAATTCTTATGTCTAGATTTAAATGGGCACCGTCTCTGTGAACCTTTTTGGGGGGGGTCAACATTGTCACTGGACATGATCAAGAGAGATTGTACAGGCTGAAGCTATTTCTCCTCGGAGAGAAGACTGAGTCTTTACGACCTGATTGAGGTCTGTAAGATTATTTGATAAGGTAGATGTAGAGGAGATGTTTCTACTTGTAGGCAAGATCAGAACTAGGGGCCATAAGTATTATCTTATTATCTAAATTCAATAGGGAATTTGGGGAAAAATACCTCCTTTATCCGGAGAGGGGTGAGAATGTGGAACCCGCTACCAAAAGGAGTTGAGGTGAATGGCAGAGATTAAGGGGAATCTAGATAAACACAAGGGAGAAAAGAATTTAAATATCTAGAGATAAAAACAAAAAAACTGCGGATGCTGGAAATCCAAAACAAAAACAGAATTACCTGGAAAAACTCAGCAGGTCTGGCAGCATCTGCGGAGAAGAAAAGAGTTGATGTTTCGAGTCCTCGTGACCCTTCGACAGAACTTGAGTTCGAGTCCAAGAAAGAGTTGAAATATAAGCTGGTTTAAGGTGTGTGTGTGGGGGGCGGAGAGATAGAGAGACAAAGAGGTGGAGGGGGGGGGTGTGGTTGTAGGGACAAACAAGCAGTGATGAAGCAGATCATCAAAAGATGTCAACGACAAGAGTACAATAGAACACATAGGTGTTAAAGTTAAAGTTGGTGATATTATCTAAACGAATGTGCTAATTAAGAATGGATGGTAGGGCACTCAATGTATAGCTCTAGTGGGGGTTGTTTTTTTTATATAATGGAAATAGGTGGGAAAAGGAAAATCTTTATAATTTATTGGAAAAAAAAAGGAAGGGGGAAACAGAAAGGGGGTGGGGATGGGGGAGGGAGCTCACGACCTAAAGTTGTTGAATTCAATATTCAGTCCGGAAGGCTGGAAAGTCCCTAGTCGGAAGATGAGGTGTTGTTCCTCCAGTTTGCGTTGGGCTTCACTGGAACAATGCAGCAAGCCAAGGACAGACATGTGGGCAAGAGAGCAAGGTGGAGTGTTAAAATGGCAAGCGACAGGGAGGTTTGGGTCATTCTTGCGGACAGACCGCAGGTGTTGTGCAAAGCGGTTGCCCAGTTTACGTTTGGTCTCTCCAATGTAGAGGAGACCACATTGGGAGCAACGAATGCAGTAGACTAAGCTGGGGGAAATGCAAGTGAAATGCTGCTTCACTTGAAAGGAGTGTTTGGGTCCTTGGACGGTGAGGAGAGAGGAAGTGAAGGGGCAGGTGTTGCATCTTTTGCGTGGGCATGGGGTGGTGCCATAGAAGGGGGTTGAGGAGTAGGGGGTGATGGAGGAGTGGACCAGGGTGTCCTGGAGGGAGAGATCCCTACGGAATGCCGATAAGGGGGGTGAAGGGAAGATGTGTTTGGTGGTGGCATCATGCTGGAGTTGGCGGAAATGGCGGAGGATGATCCTTTGAATGCGGAGGCTGGTGGGGTGATAAGTGAGGACAAGGGGGACCCTATCAGGTTTCTGGGAGGGAGGAGAAGGTGTGAGGGCGGATGCGCGGGAGATGGGCCGGACACGGTTGAGGGCCCTGTCAACGACCGTGGGTGGAAAACCTCGGTTAAGGAAGAAGGAGGACATGTCAGAGGAACTGTTTTTGAATGTAGCATCATCGGAACAGATGCGACGGAGGCGAAGGAACTGAGAGAATGGGACGGAGTCCTTACAGGAAGCGGGGTGTGAGGAGCTGTAGTCGAGATAGCTGTGGGAGTCGGTGGGTTTGTAATGGATATTGGTGGACAGTCTATCACCAGAGATTGAGACGGAGAGGTCAAGGAAGGGAAGGGAAGTGTCAGAGATGGACCACGTGAAAATGATGGAGGGGTGGAGATTGGAAGCAAAATTAATAAGTTTTTCCAAGTCCCGACGAGAGCATGAAGCGGCACCGAAGTAATCATCGATGTACCGGAGAAAGAGTTGTGGAAGGGGGCCGGAGTAGGAATGCAACAAGGAATGTTCCACATACCCCATAAAGAGACAGGGGCCCCTGCTATGCCTGTCTCTTTATGGGGTATGTGGAACATTCCTTGTTGCTTTCCTACTCCGGACCCCTTCCACAACTCTTTCTCCGGTACATCGATGATTACTTCGGTGCCGCTTCATGTTCTCGTCGGGACTTGGAAAAATTTATTAATTTTGCTTCCAATCTCCACCCCTCCATCATTTTCACGTGGTCCATCTCTGACACTTCCCTTCCCTTCCTTGACCTCTCCGTCTCAATCTCTGGTGATAGACTGTCCACCAATATCCATTACAAACTCACCGACTCCCAAAGCTATCTCGACTACAGCTCCTCACACCCCGCTTCCTGTAAGGACTCCATCCCATTCTCTCAGTTCCTTCGCCTCCGTCGCATCTGTTCCGATGATGCTACATTCAAAAACAGTTCCTCTGACATGTCCTCCTTCTTCCTTAACCGAGGTTTTCCACCCACGGTCGTTGACAGGGCCCTCAACCGTGTCCGGCCCATCTCCCGTGCATCCACCCTCACACCTTCTCCTCCCTCCCAGAAACATGATAGGGGCCCCTTGTCCTCACTTATCACCCCACCAGCCTCCTCATTCAAAGGATCATCCTCCGCCATTTCCGCCAACTCCAGCATGATGCCACCACCAAACACATCTTCCCTTCACCCCCCTTATTGGCATTCCATAGGGATCGGTCCCTCCGGGACACCCTGGTCCACTCCTCCATCACCCCCTACTCCTTAACTCCCTCCTATGGCACCACCCCATGCCCACGCAAAAGATGCAACACCTGCCCCTTCACTTCTTCTCTCCTCACCGTCCAAGGACCCAAACACTCCTTTCAAGTGAAGCAGCATTTCACTTGCATTTCCCCCAACTTAGTCTACTGCATTCGTTGCTCCCAATGTGGTCTCCTCTACATTGGAGAGACCAAACGTAAACTGGGCGACCGCTTTGCAGAACACCTGCGGTCTGTCCGCAAGAATGACCCAAACCTCCCTGTCGCTTGCCATTTTAACACTCCACCTTGCTCTCTTGCCCACATGTCTGTCCTTGGCTTGCTGCATTGTTCCAGTGAAGCCCAACGCAAACTGGAGGAACAACACCTCATCTTCCGACTAGGGACTTCACAGCCTTCCGGACTGAATATTGAATTCAACAACTTTAGGTCGTGAGCTCCCTCCCCCATCCCCACCCCCTTTCTGTTTCCCCCTTCCCTTTTTTTTCCAATAAATTATAAAGATTTTCCTTTTCCCACCTATTTCCATTATAAAAAAAAAACAACCCCCACTAGAGCTATACCTTGAGTGCCCTACCATCCATTCTTAATTAGCACATTCGTTTAGATAATATCACCAACTTTAACTTTAACACCTATGTGTTCTATTGTACTCTTGTCGTTGACATCTTTTGATGATCTGCTTCTATCACTGCTTGTTTGTCCCTACAACCACACCATCCCCCTCCACCTCTCTGTCTCTCTATCTCTCCGCCCCCCACACACACACCTTAAACCAGCTTATATTTCAACTCTTTCTTGGACTCGAACTCAAGTTCTGTCGAAGGGTCATGAGGACTCGAAACGTCAACTCTTTTCTTCTCCGCTGATGCTGCCAGACCTGCTGAGTTTTTCCAGGTAATTCTGTTTTTGTTTTAAATATATAGTGTTGTGTGAGATGAAGAGTGGTGAAAGGAGGACTCATGCAGCATGAACCCTGGATCTGTTGGGCTGAATGTCCTTTTTCTGTGCAGGAAATTCTACATAATCCATGTGCAGTTTACATTATCAGTCTGAACAAGAAGTTCTAATGGAAATAAAAAGACTGATCGTAGCCTTTGAAATGGAAACTGAATTTTAACTAAATATTCTGGTCCAATTATCCTCTGCTCATTTAGTTCTGTTCCAGTTGAGTCCCTGTGAGCAACTTGCGGACACTGTAAATATTTACCTTTTGAAGAATGTTTTTCAGACTTTCCTTGATGTTATGGTGCAGTGTTTATTTTGCATGAAGACACATTGAAGGATCTGATGATTCTTTTCATTCAAACTAACAAACAGCTAAAAACACCAGTTTGAAGCTATTTACTATTGGATTATGCCTTTGTTAGGACCACAACTGTAACTGCCAACATTGGCAGCACTGCTCTTATATACTAAGAACATATGATTTTCTAAAAAAAATCCAATTACATTCTGTAAGTCAAAAAAAGGTGATTCATATCTGATATTTTTTTTCTTCCTTTTTCTAGAGGCTCCTGAGGGTACCGCAGTAGGGTAAGCGGTTTATAATCTTGACAGAATGATTGCAGTTTTATGCAAACAGCGGAATCTTGCAACAGAATATTGAGCACTGCTGATGTGCTATCACTGCTGGAGTATTGTGTCATTTTGGTCTCTTTACCTAAGATTGGATATTAGGATGTGGGCAAATATATATCAAAAGTTTGCAAGATCCACCCAGCAACTGTTCCTGGCTGATTTAATGAGTAGTAAATGTGCACTGAGCTGTTCTCCACTTAAGCATTGAGGGCAAACCTTCAGGGATCTTTTGAATGCATTTAAATTAGGGTGTGACTCTGATGAGACTGCAATTGGAAAAGTTTTATAAAAACACTCCCTAGAGGGAGTGCAATGAAGGTTCATTGGGCTGGTGCTTGGGATGAGAGGAGTGATTGAGTAGACTAGGCCTATATTCTCTGGAGTTTAGAAGAATGAGGAGGCGATCTAAATGAAACATAATATTCTTTTTAAAAGGGGCTTGATGGAGTAGGCACTGAGAAAATGTTCCCACATCCCTTGCGAACTTTTGGAATTTGTTAGCCCAGAACATTGTGGATGCTCAGTCATTGAGTATATTCAAGACTGAGATCATTAGGTTGTTTGGCCGTAGAGAGAATTGAGGGATACAGCAATTGTGCAGGAAGCTGGAGTTGAAGTAGAAAATCGGCTATGATCTATTGAATGCCAGAGCTGGCTAAATGGTCTCTTCCAGCTCCTATTTCTTAACTGATGTAAAAGGAGGCCATTCAGTGACTGTCGGGGACTAACCTGCTATGTGGTAGTTGTCAAACTCTCCTGTCTGAGGCAGTCCCTGCAAATAAACTAATTCTGCAATAAAATTTCACATTTGCGGAGGGGTGTGTCATTCTGTGAACAAACCTTGCATATGAAAAGATCAAATTTTGTTGCTTTTAAATTGAGATTCATTGAGGTATTGGAAAGAAAAAATAAATGATGACATGGCTGTGTTTTAATAGATTTTGTATTTTTTTTAAAAAAAACTTAAATCCCCCCCTCTTGTACTTTAGTTTAACCACCTGAAGGATGACCTCGAAGAGGAGTTTCCTGATGAACTGGAAATAGTAAGTGAACGCTTACATCAGATTACCCGGGAAATGTCCAGCTTTCAGTTCACTTGCTATTACCTGGTGTTTAAAAGTATTTTTTAAAACACAAACACTAGTTATGTCACGTGGATTTCAGTAAATCACATTGCTGTTTGGTCATCTGCCCTGTTATCCTTTTTATATAGCTTGATGCCCAATTCTGTTTGATAAGAGGTTCCTGTGATGCAGCTTGGAGTTTTACTACATAATTGCACCATATCAATGTTGTAAAGATATGATTAATCTTAGCCACGTGTTACAATTTGTATTCAATCATGACTAATGCAGAAGACTGTGGATAGTGGTAATCTGGACAAGAGAGAAAGTGCTGGAAATACTCAGCAGGTCAGGCAGCATCTAGTGAGAGAGAAACAGAGTTAACATTTCAGATTGGTGACCTGTGATCAGAAATGTTATTTCCTGCTCTGTCTCTCTCTCTCTCTCTCTCTCTCTCTGAACCCTGTGTTCAGCAGGGATCAAGGTAGTTGGAGCCTTGGTGTTGCACGGAGTATTTAATCGCCTTTATACAGTCTTTGATGCAGAAAAAACATATGTGTCAGAATGTGCATGTGTTATACTAGCTAAAGGTTAAGGGGGTGACTTTGAGGTATATAAAATATTCAATTAAATTTCATATTTTCAGATGATTCCTCTATCCCACTGTTTGAAAAGTAAATTTATAATTAACTTTTAAGTTTTAAAAAAATCTCCAAAGGCAATAATGTTTGTAACAATAGGCCAGAGAGGGTAGTCTAATTATTAGACATCAGGAGTTTAAGCTAGAGTTGGATGATAGGTTCAGTGACAAGGTGATGTTCTCTGACCTTTAGAAAGGTAAGGGCCAATTTAATAAAAGTTCTCAAGATATTAAGGGAACTGGCTAGGTAGATTGGGCAAAACTCTTTCCGCTGGTTGGGGTGCCCAAGACTAGGGGGTGTCACCTAAAAATTAGGGCTAGACCTATCAGGAGTGAGAAACACTTGTGATAAAAGTTTGGGACTCTCTTCTGAAAAACGGCAACTGATGTTAGATCCATTGTTAACTTTAAATCTGAGATTTAATGTTTTGTTAACCAAAGGCATTAACAGATGTGGAGAAAAGGTGGGTGCATGGAATTGGGTCACAGATCAGCCATGATCTCAAGGAATGATGGAAGAGGCTTTAATAGTGGACTGGCCTCCTCCTGTTCCTAATAGAGGAATGGCTTTTGATTATCCTTCATGTTTCATTCTTAAAAGAATTTAATTGCTTTGTATGCAAATGATCTTTATTGCTCAATTGTATATTTGAGACTAGCATAAGTATATATAATGGGTGCATAGAACATGTAAACATTCCTCTACTTCTTATAATAGATCACATATTGGTTTTAAAAACTAACAAGTGCCTCATATAATATTGCCCATTCAGGTTTTACTAACAGAGGACCATAACTTTTAACTATAAGATCGAGATTTAACATTTGTTGCATAAGAATATTCCAGGTATTTGGTTCAAAGGATGGTAAATGGAATATACATAGAGATCAGCCATAAATTGACATGTTCGATGTGATGATTATTTAAATATCCTTTTTTTTTCAGACTGGAAATGCTGTCAAAGGAACGACAGGCTGTTTTGAGGTTCAGATAAAGGGCTCAGAAACGCTTCTGCATTCTAAACTGGTTAGTGAAGATTATGTGTGCTTTCTTAACTCTGTAATTAGAGGCTGTCCAATGGCTTAGAAGTTTTCAGAATCATACTGTGTAGTCTTTCAACCCGGAGTGAGTTGGAGGTTGCTGAATTTGGTCTCCATGTGCCTTGAGATAGGAGGGTTGAAACAAGTTAGGGTTTCTACCCCTGCTGGAGGTGCTTGTGTTTTAGATGCTGCATCAGAATAGGATCAAGGGTTGTGGTGATGCCTTGAAGCTTGCATGAAGAAAGAACTCTGGTGAGGTAGTGGAGGTATTGGCCATAGAAACAATACTCCAAATAATCTAATGATTACTCTATGACGATCGAAGAATTTCAGTTCTAATCTCACCATGACCGTTTGAGAATTGGAGTTCAATTTTGTCCAAAATTTGGAATTTCAAAATCTCTCTGTGAAGCTTGTCATTTAAACCCAACTTGTTTACAAGTGCCCTTTTTATTTAGGAAAGGCGATCTGCTTTGCTTGCCCAGTGTGGCTTATTCAAGGCTCTGACCCCACACTAATGCGATTGATTCTTGACTGGCTTGCTAGGTCAAGAAGAAGCCACCACCTTGGCAACTAGGGATAGACAATAGGTGCCACCAAGCACCCACATCCTGAGAATGAGTAATAAAAAGTGCCAATCTTCAGTTCCCACCTACCTTGATGGCCTCCAGTGGGAGTTGGCTACTAAATTACAGTGAAGTTTCTTAACTTTCATCTTTTAAAAAAAATTGGGCCAGAACTGTCCATATGCATTTCAGATAGGAATCTGATTAGTAGAGAGGATTTGGTGTGCTACCCAGTTCCTCTTGAAACTGAAGGGATATTAATTGTAAGAGTTCCTAGTTTTAATTTTTGTAAAGATTTTCCATAAAATAAGGTTCTGTTCTGTAGTTTGAAATATTGATTTTTTTTTGTGTTTCCTGTACTCAGTAACTCTTGTTTTTAAGTCCTGATCTTGTAAACTTTTCAACAATGGATGTAAAGAAAGCTCAAGTCTCAGAACTCCTTTCTTAGCTTATATTTTTTAATGCCCAATTCTAACTTTTTAATCTTAGTAGTAAAGATTATGCCTGTCTGCTAACCAGATCATTAAACACATTCACTTATTCTTTTCTTACAGCATGGAGATGGCTTTGTTGATTCTGCAGATAAGCTTTTGAAGATTGTTAATGGAATCAAAGCAGCCCTTAAACAGTAACACGATGTAGGGCTGTAATTAGATCAGGTGAGATACTTGTTTTAAAATGATGGATTAGTGGGAAAGTTTTTATGATACTGAGTCAGACAGGTGTGGAAAGACTGGTTAGTTATCACACACCTATGCTCACTGGCTTTCATTGCTGGCAATTTTAAAATTCTTGCCTCATTTTGGAAACATTCTTGGCCTCATCCCCCTTCTTTTCTTTGTAGCCTTCCACAACCCCCCTCTCGCTCTGCACTTCACCAATTCTGGTCTGTTGCACATCCCTAATTTTAACCACTGCACCACTGGTGACCGTGCCTTCAACTGCCTGGGCCCTAAGCTCTGGAATTCTCTCCCTAAACCTCCCCAACTTGCTTTCCTCTTTCAAGGCACTCCTCGCAACCAAGCTTTTGGTCGTCTGTCCTAATATCTCCTTCAGTGGCACACTGTCAAATTTCCAAAATCACTTCTCCCAAGTGTTACCTATGGCATTGAGGATGAGATCAATTTCTCCCATGGCCTGGTGTTGTATGAATGCCGTAGAGCCATTGTTGGGGGAGAGGGCCATTCACACCGACGTTGAACTGTACAGCCAGTACCTGGGATGGCTCTGAAAGTTTATCTCATACAAACCGGTAAATGAGCAACAGAATTGAATGGAACCGAGAACAAATATTTTGGAAAGTTTGTTTTTTTTGATTTCAGGAGAACTTTGGAGAGCATTGGAAATACAAACAACCATGAATTTTTAAATTCACTTTGGGTGCTAGTATTGATTGTCATAAAAACACATCTGGTTCACCAATGTCCTTACCTGGTCTGGCCTGCATGTGACTCCAGACCCACAGCAATGTGGTTGGCTCTTAAATGCCCTCTGAAATGACCTAGCAAGCCGCTCGGGTGCAACAATTATTGATGGGGAACAAAAATGCTGGCCTTGCCAACGATGCCCACATCCCATAAAAGAATAGAAAAGACCTCAGCAGCTGAGTCAAAGGGCATACAAGTTATAACCCTAAATCTGTTAAATGTTCTCAAAAGGCAAAATGCTCAGCAGCATCTATGTAGGTGGGTAAATGTCCTTTCCTTGAACTAGTTGGGGGAAAAGACTTAAAATGACAAATCATGATGGATGAAATTGGATTTGGGTGCAGACACAATTGGCAGAATTTGTCACCTGCTACTGACTCTATCAGTATTGCTCAATATAACCAAATATCAGACCTGGACATATGATGGACAGCCAGTTCTGTTTTGCATCTCTTGACAAAGTTCAATTTCCACGATGCTCCAAATGATACTCTTCAAAAACTGTGAAGTTTAAAGTTTCATAGAGAATGTACAAATGTAACACGAGGTCTTTTGACATGAGTTGGCATTGCACATAGCTTGGACATCCATCCATGTATAGCTCAAAGTTTGCTTGAAGATGCAAGATTTGTTGCTCCCTCAACTCCTCGCTGATTTACAACTATCTTTGTTTGATGTTTCTTCATTTATTCTAGTTAAACGTCCGTTTGCTTTGTCCCCCTCGGCTGCACACTTTATGATGGTGATGGTTGAAACGTCTGCAAAAGGCGTGGCTGTTTCCTGATGTCTACGTGGGATGTTGCAGTGGCCAAAGTTATCTGGGGTTTAACTTGTGAATTTTCAGTCTTACAAGTGTTTTTTTTTTTGCTTTTCCCACCACCAGTTTAAGCACAGTGGTGCATTATTTTCCTTCCTGCAGTGCAAGATATAACACGATCAAAAATGTTTACTTTTGGAATTAAAGGGCATAGTTATCCTTTTTTTTTGCAGCCTGAAGTACTTTTTTTTATAATGCTTGGCTATGATCAGGAAGTCCGATCAGTGTGCTTGATACAACCACTAGAACCCTGCAAACGTTTGTAATCTAGCCCACCCATATGCTGCAGTTCTGAGTAAGTTTTATCAACAGCCCACTTTGTAAACCTAGTTTGACATTGCACTGTCAGCTCCTCACTGTATGATGTTACTGTCTCCAAAGGCATCTCGTGCTTGTCTCTGGAGTCACTTATGGGACTAAAAGGCGGATTTGTATTGCAACTGCTGAATTGCTGTCTAAGTGGAAAATACTTCACAACAATGAAGTTGCAGTGCAAACACACCCATCAAGTCCTGTTTACTGGCTCTGCAGTGAGATGGCATACGCAGATACAAAACAAAGAGAAAGGTAAACCAACAATAAAAATACACTATTTGGCTAAACATCAGCGCCATTGGGTTGGAAATGAATATATCCAATACATTACAGAACAAATTTAGTGCATGTTTTCACTTTGACCATAGCTGATGTTTCATCTCATTGACTGTCTGTGGGTGAATTCTTTTCTGTCATAGCCACTAGATTATATTTCGGTTTACAAGTGAAACAGTTGCTCGGAGACCTGTACAGGAGCAACTGCCCAGTATATTGAGATAAAAACAAAAAACTGCGGATGCTGGAAATCCAAAACAAAAACAGAATTACCTGGAAAAACTCAGCAGGTCTGGCAGCATCTTCTCCGCTGATGCTGCCAGACCCGCTGAGTTTTTCCAGGTAATTCTGTTTTTGCCCAGTATATTGTGTGGGCCAGATTTGCAGGTTATAATTGAAGCAGGACATTTCTGCCCCTTTTAATGAAGACAGTAAATGTAATTTTAATGATTGACAGCGAGGCATAACCTCCATTGGCTGGTGGTTAGGCTTGTGAGATCTTGCAGGGTTGAAGTTGCTTTTTAATGTTGCTTGTGATGTTTTTTGAAGAACTCTTCCAAATTCTCTTCTTTTCTGGGTGGTTAAAGGAATTGTATTATGCTGCTGATCTGCATAATTAAAAAAAACAATGTTTACAGAACAACTAGAGGGTACATTTTTATCAACTTCAATTTTGAATTGGATCACAATAAAAGCGTTGTTCACTTTGCTTACGTGGTGCTTTTTGTTTTTAATGAACCAGTTTTGTGCACTGGTGCAATGTCTAATTGGTTTTGTATTTCCTGTAATTGTACACCAGGTTACAACTATAACAGCATCTTTCATCCAACCCTTGTAATGTAGAACACTATAATCTTCTCCCTTCAATATACCCCATGTGCTGGTCACAATCCTCCCACAAGCACTCAGAATCACAATCACAGAATTTTTATGGCCATTCGGTCCATCCTGTCTGCACCGGCTCTCCAAATGAGCATTATGACTTGGTGCCATTCTCCTGCCTTTTCCCTGTAACCCTGCACATTGTTCCTTTTAAAATTATTATAGAGTCATAGAGGTCTACAGCACAGAAAAAGGCCCTTCGGCCCATCGAGTCAGCACTGGTCAAACAAATACCTAACTATTGATTGGTAAGGGGATCAAAGGTTACAGGGAGAATGGGGTTGAGAAACTTATCAGCCATGATTGAATGGTGGAGCAGACTCGATGGGCCAAATGGCCTAATTTCTGCTCCTATGTCTTATTGTCTTATTCTAATCCCATTTTCCAGCACTAGGCCCAAAGCCTTGTAGGCCATGGCATTGCAAATGCACATTCAAATACTTCTTAAATGTTATGAGGGTTTCTGCCTCTACTACCCTTTCAGGTAGTGAGTTCCAGATTCCCACCACCCTCTGGGTGAAAAAATTCTTCCTCACATCCCCTCTAAACCCCCTTTCCCCCTACCTTAAATCTATGCCCCCTGCCTATTGATCCCTCCACCAAGGGGAAAAGTTCCTTCCTGTCTACCCTATCTATGACCCTCATAATTTTATACACCTCAATCATGTCCCCTCCTCAATCTTCTCTGCTCCAGGGAAAATAACCCCAATCTATTCAATCTCTCCTCATAACTAAAACTCTCCAGCCCAGACAACATCCTGGTAAATCTCCTCTGCACTCTCTCTATTGCAATCACATCCTTCCTATAATGTGGATTGGATTCCAGAACTACACACAATACTCTAGCTGTGGCCCAACCATCGTTTTATACAGTTCCAGCATAACCTCCCTGCTCTTATATTCTACACCTTGGCTAATAAAGGCAAGTATCCCATATGCCTTCTTAACCACCTTATCTACCTGTCCTGCTACCTTAAGGGACTGGTGGACATGCACACCAAAGTCCCTCTGATCCTTGGTGCTTCCCAGGGTCCTATTATTCATTGTGTATTCCCGTGCCTTGTTTGTCTTGCCTAAGTGCATCACCTCAAACATATCCAGATTAAATCCCATTTGCCTTCAGCCCATCTGACCAGCCCATCTATATCCTCCTGTAATCTATGGCTATTCTCTCACTATTTACCACCCCACCAACTTAATGTCCTCTTGAATGTCTTGATTGAACCTGCCTCCAGTACACTTCCAGATGGTGCATTCCAGACTCTACCTACTTACTCCAAATAATATATATTACAGCTTCATAAAATGTATATAACTGTAACCGTGCCTTGATAAAAGGATGAGAGCGACCTAAATGTACAAAACATGTATTTAATTAATCATGTGTGAATCACAGCTATTCATACAATAGTCACAAATCAGTGTTTTTAAAAAAACTCACTGAAGGATATAAAATTGCCTTCCAAACTTAGAGTATGATGGAGATCTCCAATACTCATTGTTGAGGTGAACAGATACTGACCCTGAGGTGAACAAAGATACTGATCCAGAGCTGGACAGTTCAGTCTAGCTAGAAATTGAGGTCCACTTCAGATGGAAGAATGTTTGGAACTAGGGCTCATTTGAGGAAAAAATACAGGATGTGGAAATTTTTTTGAGTTCTCCCAATTGGCCGCTGTAACTTTGGTAGAAACCATGTTTATACCACTTGGTATTTCTATCAAAGTTATGCTGGTTGAGCTGGAAATTCCCTACATGGGAATTTAAGACAGATTTTTTTTTCATGTTGATCCAAAGAGAGATGTGGAATAATCCACCAGCTAACATGGATGTGTTGGAATAAGGCAAAATATACTTTGAACCATAATTTGCAGTCTTAGTACTCCATTATGTAGCATGCAAGAGTGCCAAAATATAATGGTTTTGTTCAAGCTCCAACTAATCATAACATTCTTGGAAATGTACAAGCCCTAAATTATGTCATTAATTTTATTAATAACCAGTTGGAGAGTTTGGATGAGAGGACTGGCCTACATTACTGAGAGAGATTTAACTTGCAACTGAGCAGAGTCCTAGCTCATGAAGCCAATAACCTTCTTTACCAATGAAGATGTGAAGTTCAGTGTGTAATTCTCCATGTACTTAGTCAAAACATGCAACTTAGGTTTCTTCCTGGCACCAAGAGGAGGGGGCAGCAATGTCTGGAGACCTAACCTGTTTTCCTGTTGCAAGGACAGAAGTGGAACAGTCCTTCCAAGGAAGTTTGCTACTGCAATGCTGCTATTATCGCCCAAGAGGAAGAGGAGCCTCAACACATTAGTACTGTACCAAAAGATCATTTTGGAAGGGAACTTCGCTGAACCTATTTTGAAAGAAATGGCTATTGTGGTTGTGCAATCCTTGTTTTGAGAGTCCTTGTCTGAAAGGAATTAAGTCAAGGCACTGGAGTCCAAGTACAGAAAACGCAGGGTAAGGTTTTAGACTCCTTTATCAAGGGAAAATCAACAGACATTTGGAGAAGTTTGAGTTAATTATAGAGAGTCAGCATGGATTTGTAAAAGGCAGATTGTGCTTGCCTATTCTAATTGAATTTTTTGATGAAGGAACAGAGAAGATTGACACAAGAAATAGGAACAGGAGCAGGAATAGGCAATTAAGCCCTTTGAGCCCACTCTGCCATTCAATGAGATCATGGCTGACATACTTCAATACCATTTTCCTGCACTATCCCTGTATCCCTTGATTTTTTATTTAATATGTAGAAATCTACTGATCTCAGTCTCGAACATACTCAATGATAGCCGCACAGCCCTAGCCTATACCTGAAACATCTCTTCCTTAAAGATCACTCATTGTTCTATTATGATTTTTCCTGTCAGCCTCTGGTTCCATTTTACCCTGACTAGACCCTTATCGCATTGAAATCAGCCCTCTTCTAATTTAGAATTGATTCCTTGCTAGTTATCCTGTGAACTTCCATTAACTTCAGATCCCCTCTCTAGAACATGAACCACTAAAATCTATCTGGACCTCCATCTGTTAGCTGTTTTGAGTGAAGTTGAACCAACACTTGTTGCAGTAAGTTATTATAATCATAGTAATTCAACCTTTTTCTCCTTTGAAAGGAATTCCTCTTCTACTTTTAAGTGTCAAATTGTTGTCGTCAATCAAAAATCAAATTAACAGAAGTGACTACTTTGTAAAGGGGTCTAATTAATAAACTCCAACCACAGAAATAAAAGGAAAGCATAATATTGTTGTTGGTACCTACTATGTACTCTGGTGCCTCCCATGCCAACCTGTCATGCAATGTCTCAAATGCAATAGCAGACATTGCATGCTCCTTAATCTGGGGACACCCAGTCACAGATCCAGCTGTGGAAGAGAGGCAGGCAGTTGGAAAAAATTATTCCCCCTATCCTTGGCCATACACTGCCTGGGCCTGTTAATGACCAGCTTGGCCAGGCCAAAAGACACATGAGGAGGTCCTCTGACTTGCTCCCCTCCACATCAGGCTTGTACTGAAGTGCATCCAAATATTTGAGGTGCAGCCCTTCCAACTGTTCTTTCCTGTCCTGAAGTTAGTTACGGTTTGCTGATCGGGTTAGGTGAAATACCATGCAAGGAGTTTAGTGTGGAGCACAGACCAGCTGGGCCACATACCCTGTTTTTTTTTTCGCTGTAAGTTCCACACGATGTAATTAAACAATTATATACAATGTATAATTTTAAAAAATCAGTGACCAAGACTATTAATGCATCATGTCATCAAGGTGTAGAGAAATAAATCAGGAAGCTATAACTAGATGATACCTAGTTTAAAGATTTTAAGAAAAGGAGCATTGGGGATGTAAGAAATTGTGTTTATTTTAACAATTATATCATTGTAAACAGAATGGTGTTAATTGCTGGTAGCAAGTTTCCCCGTCAGGTTATCCTGATATCAAAATGGTAAGAACATCACACACTGCTGGGGCACAAAGATACCCCATAACATAGTTGTTGACACAAACACTGTAATGAATCATGGGAACAGTGATTCCATGATAATACCATGACAACAGCCCCATAGTTGGTGCCATAGCGATCTCAAAATAAGCTCAGGACAATGGTTGTATTGTTGTGGCAACAGTAACACAATTGTGTTAATAGTGGTGATGGAAACAGTGACCTCAATGAACATATTGCCTGCCAGAATCATTTTAGATGGTCTTTCGCTCAAATTTATGAACAGGTGAGATTAAAAGTGTGTGAGGAACAGTTCTTTACAATTTGTAATTTTAGCAAAAGCAACCAATTGCATTAGAAATTCCGATTCTGGTTTGATTTTTAAAATTCATTCTTGGGATGTGGGTGTTGCTGGCAAGGCCAACATTTGTTGCCCATCCCTAATGGTTCCGGGACCTCTCTATGAGGAATATTAACAAAAGATCTAAGAAACAGCAATATCACATAATCTACACCATAGAAACAGACCACTCAGCCAAACAAGTCTATGCCTGTGTTTATGCTCTACATGAGCCTCTTCCCACCTCCTTTCTACTACCTTATTAGCAGGAAGGCAGCTGAAGATGTGATGTAAAACACAAATTTTGAGAAGGATTTTGCAGGTTGGTAGAATGTTCAAGAGAAGCACTGTGACAGCTGAAGGGTCTGCCACTGATGGTGAAGTGGATGGAAGGACATAAGACCAATTATTGAAAACCAGACAGCATAGGCTAGAACATTCAACTGGAAGAGGTTGCAGATGCAGTATGGGGGAGGCCATGGAAGGATTTTCAAACAATAACAAGGACTTCTTTGATTTCAAGGCATTGGAGGCTAGGGAGCCAGCAGAGTATTGCAGGAAGAGGGGTGATGACACTTAATGTAGCATTGGATGTAGATTTCACTAGAGATAAGCACATGGTGACACATCAAAGATTTTAAAGATGGAATTGACATTATAGGTGAGGTAGATTTGGAAAGAATGGTATATTTTTGCAATTGATAATGAGGACAAGGGCTGTGAGTGTTTAATTGGGCAGGAAAATGCAGCTAATAGATCAGAGGTACCTTTGTCAATGATGAAATCCTCAGAGGTAGTAATGATGGCAAGATCAAATAATTACCAGGAGAATTGGTGTGTAGAATACTGCACTCTCCATAGACATGTAATCTTACGTTTATCTCCATAGACACTTAATCTTAAATATAAAGTCCAGCTCCTCACAGCATTAATAGGATCCCTTCTCCCTGCTTTACCAAAGGGAATCTTCCAGTGTTCTTTTAAACCAAGCCCTGTTCACCCAACCCTTTGAGCATAATCAAATGGATTCCCAGTTGTAAAGTTTTGTCTGCAAATTCTGTGGTCTCTAACTTTTCACAATCCTTGTTTCCTCAAACATGGGTTGCATCCTCACCAGTTCTTCGCTTGGTGGTTAACCAAAACGTTGTCCTTTTTTTGTTTGCATGGCAGTGCCTGTTGTGAGTTTTCTCTCGCCAACTCCTTTGGTTGGACACCGAGTCTGTAAGTCAGCAACAGTAAGGCCACCTGCCTTTTCCTTTGTGACCAGGTGTTAAAGCTTGTACCTGATTTTCAACAGGGTGTAATCTGGGCCCCTTTTCCCCAGGGCAATCCAAACAAATGGGCCTGTCACAGGGCAGAGTGCAGTACAGTTTAACACCATCCCCCATTCCAGGGCATTGTTTTACCTTAAATTAAGAGAGTTTAAAATATAGCCATCTTCTGAGGTTTAGCAGCTAACTCTGCCTTTAAACCTTCAAGATCATTGCATTATCAATGGTGAGGATAACCAGGGAAAGAGTAGGGCCCATAAGGGACCAAGGGGGCAACCTATGTGTGGAGCCAGAGGACATCGCTAGAGTGTTGAATGAATATTTCACATCTGTCTTCACCCAAGAGAATGAGGATGAAGGTATCGAACTTGGGGAAGAGAGACGAGGTTCTTAAGCAAATTGATATAGAGAGTGACGGGGTACTGGAGGCGTTGGCAGGCTTAAAAGTGGACAAATCTCCAGGTCCAGATGATTTGTGTCCCAGACTGCTGAGGGAGGCAAGGGAGGAGATTGCAGGGGCTCTGACCCAAATTTTGAATTCCTCTCTGGCTATGGGGGAGGTGCCAGAGGACTGGAGAACAGCTAATGTGGTTCCGCTATTTAAGAAGGGTTGTAGAGATAAGCCAGGGAACTACAGGCCAGTGAGTCTCATGTCAGTGGTGGGGAAACTATTGGAGAAAGTTCTGAAGGAGAGTATCAATCTCCACTTGAAGAAGCAAGGTTTGATCAGGGATAGTCAGCATGGCTTTGTCAGAGGGAGGTCATGCCTAACAAATTTGATTGAATGTTTTGAGGAGGTGACCAGTTGTGTAGATGAGGGTAGTGCAGTTGATGTCGTTTATATGGATTTCAGCAAAGCCTTTGACAAGGTCCCACGTGGGAGACTTATAAAGAAGGTAAATGCACATGGGATACAGGGTAATTTGGTAAGGTGGATTCAAAATTGGCTTACTTGTAGGAGACAGAGGGTGATGACAGAAGGATGCTTTAGTGACTGGAAGCCAGTGTCCAGTGGCGTACCACAGGGATCTGTGCTGGGTCCCCTATTATTTGTCATTTATATAAACGACATAGGTGACTATGTGGGGGGGTAGGATTAGTAAGTTTGCAGATGATACAAAGATTGGCCGGGTGGTTAACAGTGTGGTTGAGTGTCTTGGGTTACAGGAAGATATAGACGGGGTGGTCAAATGGGCAGATAAGTGGCAGATGGAATTTAACCCTGAAAAGTGTGAGGTGACACATTTTGGAAGGAGTAATTTGACAAAGAAGTTTTTAATGAATGGCATGACATCAGTAAGTTCTGAGGAACAAAGGGATCTTGGCGTGTGTCCATTGATCTCTGAAGGCAGAGGGGCATTTTAGTAGGGTGGTGAAAAAGGCATATCGGACACTTGCCTTTATCAATTGAGGCATAGATTACAAAAGTAGGGAGGTCATGTTGGAGTTGTATAGAACCTTGGTGAGGCCACAGCTGGAGTACTGTGTGCAGTTCTGTTCGCCACATTATAGGAAGGATGTGATTGCACTGGAGGGGGTGCAGAGGAGATTCACCAGGATGTTGCCTGGGATGAAACATTTAAGTTATGAAGAGAAGTTGGATAGACTTGGGTTATTTTAGTTGGAGCAGAGAAGACTGAAGGGTGACCTGATTGAGGTGTACAAGATTATGAGGGGCATGGACAGGGTGGATAGGGAGCAGCTGTTCCCCTTAGTTGAAGGGTCAGTCACGAGGGGACATAAATTCAAGGTGAGGGGCAGGAGGTTTAGGGGGGATGTGAGGAAAAACTTTTTTACCCAGAGGGTGGTGACAGTCTGGAATGCGCTGCCTGGGAGGCTGGTGGAGGCGGGTTGCCTCACATTCTTTAAAAAGTACCTGGATGAGCACTTGGCACGTCATAACATTCAAGGCTATGGGCCAAGTGCTGGTAAATGGGATTAGGTAGATAGGTCAGGTGTCAGTGCAGACTCGATGGGCTGAAGGGCCTCTTCTGCACTGTGATTTCTCCTTCTGGCCTCTTGTGCAACACTGATTTTCATTGCTCCACCATTGATAGCCCTAAGCTCTGGTCTTCCCTCCTTAAACTTCTCTTACAGCACACCTTAGGATAATCTCCTACCTTGAAGGTGCTATATAATTGTATGCTGTTGTTTTGCAATAAAACTTCCTACATAGACAAGTGGCATATTGATGGAGTTCATCAGGCTACAATTGCAGTTTAGCAGCACAACATAAGGTCAGATGCCAGCTATTTGTTCAGCTGGTGTCACATTTCCTCTTGAGTACTATCTTGTAGGGTTAGCTGGAGTGCAACAGGAAAAAAAACACAAACCACGAAGTCCACAAACAGAACTGCCCCGGTAGACCGATCGTCTCAGCTTGCTCCTGCCCCACAGAACTCATTTCTCGTTATCTTGACTCCCTTCTCTCTCCCCTTGTCCAGTCCCTTCCCACCTACATCCGTGATTCCTCTGACACCTTACGTCACATCAACAATTTCCAGTTCCCTGGCCCCAACCGCTTCCTCTTCACCATGGACGTCCAATCCCTCTACACCTCCATCCCCCACCAGGATGGTCTGAGGGCCCTTAGCTTCTTCCTCGAACAGAGGCCCGAACAATCCCCATCCACCACTACTCTCCTCTGTCTGGCTGAACTTGTTCTCACGCTGAACAATTTCTCCTTCAACTCCTCTCACTTCCTCCAAATAAAAGGTGTGGCTATGGATACCCGCATGGGCCCCAGCTATGCCTGTCTCTTTATGGGGTATGTGGAACATTCCTTGTTGCAGTCCTACTCCGGCCCCCTTCCACAACTCTTTCTCCGGTACATCGATGATTACTTCGGTGCCGCTTCATGTTCTCGTCGGGACTTGGAAAAATTTATTAATTTTGCTTCCAATCTCCACCCCTCCATCATTTTCAAGTGGTCCATCTCTGACACTTCCCTTCCCTTCATTGACCTCTCTGTCTCAATCTCTGGTGATAGACTGTCCACCAATATCCATTACAAACCCACCGACTCCCACAGCTATCTCGACTACAGCTCCTCACACCCCGCTTCCTGTAAGGACTCCATCCCATTATCTCAGTTCCTTCGCCTCCGTCGCATCTGTTCCGATGATGCTACATTCAAAAACAGTTCCTCTGACACGTCCTCCTTCTTCCTTAACCGAGGTTTTCCACCCACAGTCATTGACAGGGCCCTCAACCGTGTCCGGCCCATCTCCCGCGCATCCGCCCTCACGCCTTCTCCTCCCTCCCAGAAACATGATAGGGTCCCCCTTGTCCTCACTTATCACCCCGCCAGCCTCCGCATTCAAAGAATCATCCTCCGCCATTTCCGCTAACTCCAGCATGATGCCACCACCAAACACATCTTCCCTTCACCCCCCCTATCGGCTTTCCATAGGGATCGCTCCCTCCGGGACACCCTGGTCCACTCCTCCATCACCCCCTACTCCTCAACCCCCTCCTATGGCACCACCCCATGCCCACGCAAAAGATGCAACACCTGCCCCTTCACTTCCTCTCTCCTCACCGTCCAAGGACCCAAACACTCCTTTCAAGTGAAGCAGCATTTCACTTGCATTTCCCCCAACTTAGTCTACTGCATTTGTTGCTCCCAATGTGGTCTCCTCTACATTGGAGATACCAAACGTAAACTGGGCAACCGCTTTGCAGAACAACTGCGGTCTGTCCGCAAGAATGACCCAAACCTCCCTGTTGCTTGCCATTTTAACACTCCACCCTGCTCTCTTGCCCACATGTCTGTCCTTGGCTTGCTGCATTGTTCCAGTGAAGCCCAACGCAAACTGGAGGAACAACACCTCATCTTCCGACTAGGCACTTTACTGCCTTCCGGACTGAATATTGAATTCAACAACTTTAGGTCGTGAGCTCCCTCCCCCATCCCCACCCCCTTTCTGTTTCCCCCTTCCTTTTTTTTTCCAATAAATTATATAGATTTTCCTTTTCTCACCTATTTCCATTATTTTTTTAAAAAAATTTTTAAAAAATCTTTTATGCTCTCCCCACCCCCACTAGAGCTATACCTTGAGTGCCCTGCCATCCATTCTTAATTAGCACATTCGTTTAGATAATATCACCAACTTTAACACTGTGTTCTTTTGTTCTATTGTTGTTGACATCTTTTTATGATCTGCTTCTATCACTGCTTGTTTGTCCCTACAACCACACCCCCACTCCACTTCTCTCTCTCTCTCTCCCCCCCCCCCCCCCCCCCCCCCCCACACACACACACACCTTAAACCAGCTTATATTTCAACTCTTTCTTGGACTCGAACTCAAGTTCTGTCGAAGGGTCATGAGGACTCGAAACGTCAACTCTTTTCTTCTCCGCCGATGCTGCCAGACCTGCTGTTTTTCCAGGTAATTCTGTTTTTGTTTAGGAAAAAAACCCCACTGTTCTAGGTCCTATTAATAAGCTTGGCCGGTTATCAATTATCAACAAGATAGCAATTACAACTTCACTATAGTAGTCCATTTGGGCTAATGTACTTTATTCCTGTATTTCTTAATTCAATACTGGGGTAGGGGTGCCACCCTTAAGAATGTGGCGCAGTTTTTGGATGTAAATAATGTGCTAGGCCACTTCAGAGGGCAGTTAAGAGTAAATTACATTGGTGTGGGACTTAAGTCACATATGAGCCAGATTGGGTAAGGATGGCAGGTTTTCTTCCTGAAAGAACATTAATGAATCAGTAGGGTTTTTAATGATAATCTGACAGCTTCATGGTCACTTTTGCTGGGATCAGCTTTTTAGTTGCACATTTCTATTAACTACCATAGTGAGGATTTGAACTCTCATTCTCTGGATTACTAGTCCAGGTCTCGAGATTGCTGAACCCTTACTCTTGCTATTTAGTCACTGGATTTCATTGCTGTTTAGCTGCGATCTCGGCATCTTCTATAGTCAACGGCTTAAATGGCTCAAAACAATGAAATCCTGAATTGAAGAATATCAGTTTTCCAACATCCCTTCATCTTCAATTAACAGGCCCCACTCTGATACAGCACTTAAGCTTGTAACATACTCGTTACACATTATGGAACATTTGCTGCAGTTTGTATCGCATTATCCTTTCTTGATTTACTCAGATCATATTCTGAAGGTGGTGTAATTTTCATATTTTATTCTTGAAGACCAACACTGCCATAGGTGAACCAATTCCAATACTCGTCTCCACATCTAGCAATGAAACCAAGGATTCAAATTTAACCTTCTTTCTTCCTGAAGATTTTAATTCGACACAGGTAGTTTCACAAATGCTAGCCACCTTCTGATAGTTCAATTATTCACAGGTGCCATTAATGGTGAATGTGAAAATATTATTCAAACATTCAGCTGTGGTCAGTACTGCAGCTGATCATCACTGTCCTTGTTGACTACCCACTACCAGTCAGTCAATGGACAGTGATCAGATTGCCCTTCCCTAAGTCAACGTATCACCCCTACCGCCATCCCAGCTATCAGATAAGTCAATAAAGGGAACTAAACATGGAATTTATGTTCTACATGGTTCTGACGATAAACCTGATAATTTAGAAGGGCCACCACCCCCTCCCATTTTAAACACAAAAATACAAGCTTATCTGACGTAATGTAGTCTTGTGCTTCCATGTGCTCATCCCTTTACTTCACAAGCTTTTTTTTCATAGAACTGATGACGAGCATTCCAACAGCAGAAAAAATGTGTTTTAATTGAAAAAAAGAACGTAATCAAAAAATGCTTCGATTTGTTTTCTGAATTGTCTACTATTGCCATCTGCTGTCATGTTTCCACTTCAGCTATGACACGTCCATTATCAAGATAGGTCTACCAGAAACCTCGAAAGTGTGGGAGATGTAGGAAACATATTCGCTCAGTTATATTTATTTTTGGATTTGCTGAAGAACAAGAGTTTTCTGTGATGCTTGACCAGCAGAAATCCTTTAGCGGTGGTTCCAGAAGATTGAGGCATAATCATGGCTACTCCTCAATCCATTCATTTTACATTTGAGATCAATGTTTGAATTACAAGCACAAAAAAAATTTACAGGAAATACATATAGAGGCTGGTTGAAGGACTGAACCTAGGTAATATTGGAATGTATCATTTTGGTTGAAAGTAACATTTTCATTAGTTAAGAGTATGAAAGTTAACCCATAGGCCAAATGGTTTTGCCAGTAAATTAATATATTTATATATTAAAAACATTACACATTCTGCCACTAATCTCCATCTTAAATTCCTACATCCATATTTTTTAATGGATTACACATGTAAATGCGTCACATAGAAAGATAGAAACTAGGAGCAGGAGAAGGCCATTTGGCCCTTCGAGCCCACTCCACCATTCATTATGATCATGGCTGATCATCCAACTCAAAAGCCTGCTTCTGCTTTCTCCCCATACCCTTTGATCCCTTTCGTCCCAAGAGCGATATCTAACTCCTTCTTGAAAGCATACAATGTTTTGGTCTCAACTACTTTCTGTGCTAACGAGTTCCACAGGCTCATCACTCTCTGGGTGAAGAAATTTCTCCTCAACTCAGTCCTAAATGGTCTACCCCGTATCCTCAGACTGTGACCCCTGGTTCTGGACTCCCCCACCATTGGGAACATCCTTCCTGCATCTACCCTGTCCAGTCCTGTTAGAATTTTATAGATTTCTATGAGATCCTCCCTCATTCTTCTGAACTCCAGCGAATATAATCCTAATTGACTCAATCTCTCCTCATATGTCAGTCCCGCCATCCCAGAAATAAGTCGGGTAAACCTTTGCTGCACTCCCTCTATAGCAAGTACATCCTTCCTCAGATAAGGAGACCAAAACTGCTCACAATATTCCAGGTGTGGTCTCACCAAGGCCCTGTACAATTGCAGCAAGACATCCCTGTTCCTGTACTCGAATCCATTGGCTATAAAGACCAACATACCATTTGCCTTCTTTACCGTCTGCTGCACCTGCATATTTACACTTACCTTCAACAACTGGTGTACAAGGACACCCAGATCTCGTTGCACATTCCCCTCTCTCAATTTACAGCCATTCAGATAATAATCTGCGTTCCTGTTTTTGCTACCAAAATGGATAATCTCACATTTATCACACTGCAATGATGGCCACAAAATCTACCTATAGCATGACAGATTTATGTAAGCGATTTCAATTAGAAATGCAGATTATGATTTTATAATGGCAATTTAAAAAATATAGAATGCATAACTTTAAAATGGAGGCTGAATTCTATATGCAAGCCCTAGTCCAATTACCTCTTACTCTACAAACCTTTCACCCAAATACTAAGTTGATTTTCAGCCCATGTATGCAACATTGCAGGAGATTAACAAAGAAATATTTTTGAAGTTATCAAATAGCTAAAAAAATTGGATTTCAGGTTCTTAAGCAATTAAGATGGATTTGGAACTCAAACGATTTAAGTAACCACTATAAAGTTAGACAGGGAATATATATAAACATATTGCAGATCTTGATGAAGAATTATTTTTGAAACATGCAAATCCATGGTTTGTTATTAGGAGGAGCTCTTTTTACAATAGACAAGGGTTTGGTCTTACTTGGAAGAAGTGTTTCAGTTTGCAGTATAGTCAAAAGTTAGCAAACACATTTCTCAGAAGAGCAGAAAACTTTATTCAAAAATATTGGCATTCCAAATGTGAACATTATGGTCCTTCACTAAAGCTATTGGAATGCAATGGTAATTACTTATTTCAAATCCAAGTTTAATAAAAATAGATAATATAAATTCTTGGAAGTTTGCAAATGTCTTCAGGGTTGGGCAAACTGTATTACATGCATAACACTTCAGCTTGCAAGAATACAGAACAAAACTGTGTCAGGGATGAATTAATCATAGAAAAAATACTTAGATTTCAAAAGTGTAAAAATATTACTAACATCACAATAGAGAGTCTCACTGAGGTGTTGCTTCTTGTACAGTTAATTAAATATAACAGAACTGCCTGTAATTAATAACTCTAAGAATACTGTTTACTTTAATCACCTCCAATACAAAATTTATCTGGAATAAACTTTTTAAATTGTTTGTTTTTTTTAAAAATACACCTTTGGAAAAGAGAGGGTTTTATGATATCGCCCCATACTGGGCTATCATAACACTGTAGAGACAATGGGTCAAATTGTTAGCTCCTTCCTTGCCAAACATTGTCTATATTTCTATTACAATGTCAGTCAATGCCTTAAAATGTCATATGACAGAGCCCAACCAATACCCCACCCATCCTTAATTTTGTAGAATAAACCTCAACAGCGTATAAATGAATACTGTGGTCGTAAAGGAAACTGTGTGGTAAGGTTAAATGTATTTAAGGGGGAAAGAAAAGACAATACAATTTAATGGGTGGTAGCGGTAGTTAGGAAGGGGAGGGTAGGAGGGCAAATAGGTTGCTGCTGGCAGAGAATTATGACCAAAAGAAAAGCTGAAACTGGTTGACTGAGCCACATATACATGGCAACAAAATTTGGATGGGAAAATTGAAAGAAAAACTAAAAACCAAACAGCTGCCCAAGTAAAGTTAGTCAAAAGGGCAAAATTAGTTTACCTAGGAGCTGATGATTCATGCCAACAAAAACAGGAGGTGAGGTTATGTTCAAAAGGGAAAAATTGGTTGAATTGAGTTGAAGACTCATGGCAAGGAAAATGAAGTGGGGGAAAAAAGTGAAGCGAACTCAAAACAAAAGATAAATTATGGTCAAAAAAGAATTGGTTGACTTGAGAAAAGGTTCATGTGGACAAAAATGGGCAGTTAATGGGGACAGAAAGTAACACAAATACCAACGCAAAGCTGGGCAAGTATGGTCGAAACGAACAGAAATTGGTTGACTGTGTGGCAAGGAAAATGTTGGAGAGAGGGGTGTAAAAATGAAGAAACATCCAATGAAAAGTTGTAAAGTAAAATTATGAGTAAAGAAGGAAAAATTGGTTATGAGGTGATTATTCATGGTGCAAAAATATGGAGGGTAAAATAAGAACCTCCACAGAAATCAATAAAAAAGGGCAAAATAATGATGAGATATTTGTTAATGATCAATGGGGCAAAAAAAGGGTAAAAACTGGAAGAACTAAGAAAAAAAGCCCAGCAAGTCAAATATGATCAAAAGGGAGAAATTGATGACTTAGGAAGTTAAGCTTCAGAGCCAGGAAAAGAAAGTTGGAAGGGGTAAGAGAAAAAATAAACAAACCCCAAAAGAACCGAATGAAAAAGTTGGGCAAGTAAAATAATGATTAAAAAAAATTTAAAAATGTTGAACTAATGTGATGAGTAAAATAAAATGAAGACTTTACAAAAAATACCAAATGAAATATGATCGATAAGAGAACTTGTGTTAATTCATGCCAAGGAAAACCCACGTAGGCTGAAAAAAAAAAACCATGAATAAGTTGTGAAAGTAAATTTATGATTAAGAGAAATTGGTTGAAGTTATGATTGGATGGTTCATGGGGGTAAAAAATGAAGTATCCCAAAATAATCTAATGAAAAGACCTGGGCAAGACAAATTATGATTAAAAAAGGGGGAAACTGGTTGGATTATAGCCCATGAGGGTAAAAAAACTGATTTTTTTTGTGGAGATTGTCAAACGAAATGTTGAGCAAGTGAAATGTGATCAAAAAGAGGAAAAAGTAGTTGATTTGTGAGGTGAAGATTCATGGAAAGGACAATGGCTTGGGGGGGGGGGGGGGGGGGGGGGGGGGGGGGGGGGCGCGGTGGTGGTGGATGTGTGTGAAGAAACCCAAAAAGTGAAATCAAAAAGCTGGACAAATAAAACTATGATAAAAAGGAGAAATTAGTTAAATTTATGTGATGGTTTCCAGCAAAGAGAAATAGCCAGGGTGGGGGCAGCAGGAAGAGATGTGAATAAATGAAGAACCTATGAAAATGTTTCACAAGTAAAATTATGATGAAAAAGTGAAAACTGTGAATTATGAGACAGTGGTTCATGGGTGAAAATAAAAGTAAAGATTTAAAGAACTCATAAAGACAGGGAAAATGTTGGGCCAATGAAATATGATCACAAAGTGAAATTAGTTGAATTTATGAAGCTCAGGGGTAAAAAATGATTGTAAAAATGAAGAAACCACAGAAAAATCCATCGAAGAAGTTGGGTAAATCAAATTATGATAAAAGGAGGAGAAACTGATTGAATCACGAGGTAATGGTGCATGAGGGAAAATATGAAGACTCCACAAAAAAAACCCAGCAAAAGGTTGGGCAAGTGAAATATGATTGAAGAGGAGAAACTGGTCAATTTATGAGATGATGGTTCACATCAAGGAAAATAGGGGAGAACCCACAAAAATTTTGGCAAGTAAAATTACAATTTGAAAAAGGAAATAAGCTGGTTAAATTATGAGGCGATGATTCACGGGGCAAAAAAGGGTGAAAATGAAGAACCCCAAAAAGGTCCAACGAAAAGTTGGGGCAAGTAAAAGTATGGTCAAAAGAGAAGAAATTGGATGAAAATAAGCCTGAATAATGCTATGAAAAAGTTGGGTAAGAGAAATATGGTCAAAAGGGAGAGATTGGTTGACTTGAGATGAAGATTCATAGCAAGGAAAATATGGACGTGGGGGGAGGAAAAAGCAAAAAAAGACTCCCAAAACACCCAATTAAAAACTGGGCAAGTTAAAAAGGAATTGGTTGAATTATGAGGTGATGAAAATAATTGAGTTAAGAAAAAAAATGAAGAGTTGGGCAAGTGAAATAGGATCAAAAAGAAAAGAAATTGGTTGGTTCATGAGGTGAAGATTCATGTCAAGGAAAACGGGTTGGATAGAAAAATATTTAAAAGTTGAGCTAGTAAAATTACAATTAAAAATGAGAATTTAGCTGAATGAAGTAGTAAGTTGGGGGGGGGGGGAAAGAGTGTAAAAAAAGACCTCCACAAAAAAATGAAAAGGTTGGGAGAGCGAAACATGATCAAAAAAGGCAAATTGGTTGAATGACGGTTCGTGGGGGTAAAAAAATGAAGGCCCCCCCACACAAAAAAATTAAAGTTGGACAAGTGAAATATGATCAAAAAGAGAAATTAGATGATTATGGAGGCAAAGATTCATGGCGAGGAAAACGGAGGGGGTTAAAAAGATGGGAGAACCCATGAAGAAGTTGAGCAAGTAAAATCCGAATTGGCTAAAGAAAACTGTTGGGCAAGCGAAACACGATCCAAATGGGAAATGGGTCAAATGATGGTTCATGGTGGCGGGGGGGGGGAATGAATGCCTCCACACACAAAAAAAAAAGACAATTAAGTAGTTGGACAATTGAAAGATGATCCAAAAGGAAAAGTTGGTTGATTTTGGTTGGAGGTGAAGGTTCGTGGGGGAGAAAAATTGGGGTTAAAAAAAAGAGGCAAAAAAAAAGTTAAAAAAAGAGAGTGAGAGAAAGAAAGCCAAAAGGTAGGAGTAAGAGTTGGGCAAGTTGGCCAAGTTTCTTGCCCTTGTCTATTGATGCCCTGGGTGCGCGTGGTGCATTATGGGCCTGTCGCCCCTGCGGCCGCCATTTTCTCAGTCCCACAGACCGACGGCCCTTTTGTCTGTGTCAGACCCGACTTCGCTTCTCTTTGGGCTTCTCCTTCGAGGGAAAGAAAAGGTGAGCTCTCTCTCCGCTGGCCGGCCGGCGCCGTCCTCCCCTCGGCCCGAGGGAACCCTTCCTTACCTCTCCCGCCCGACTTGCGGCGGTTTTTGTTTTGTTTTTTTTCTTAAAAACTTCCAACTTTCCGCCGGGGGAAAAAAAAAAAGCCGCCGAGAATATTCGAGAAGGAAGGGAGGAGAGGAGAGAGAAAAAAAAAAAAATCGCCTCAGCCCCGAGAAACAAAAAAAAAAGGCCTCGGCGCTTCGAGAGAAAATTGTTTTGTTTTTTTTAAAAAAAAAAGCCGCCGCTCTCACTTAAGGAATTAAAAAATATCGCCCGAAATCGGCTTTCTAGATCTCTTCAGGAAGTTTAAAGACTCTGATTTTGGATTCTGAGAGGAATTGGTGGCTATTGTCGAGTTTGTGGTGTTTTTTGGTCGCTTGTTTGTTTTTCCGCTCCCGCCGCAGTCGATTCTTCCCCCTTTGCCATGGCTTCGCTTTCGCAGCGCCTTCATGTTTCTCGCGCTCGCCTGCGCAGCCGACCAACCGAACTTGGTTTTAAAAAAAAAACCAAGCCACGCCCCCTCTTCCCCTCCGGATCCCGCCCTCCGTCTGCGATTGGATGGCGCCCCTGGGCCCCGCCGTGTCCATTGGCTGGCTCCCCCTGTCTGTCATATGGGCCTCTCGGGTTGCCCGCCCGGGCGCGCTGGCGATTGGCTGGTTGTCGTTGTCAATCATTGGCCCGGGGGGGGGGGGGGGGGGGGGGGGTGGAGGTGAGGCTCGGGTCCACGCAGGCGCGAAGGTCTCCCGCTGTGCACCCTGGGGGTCGTAGTTCCTTCCTTCCCTGCCCCTTGCAGGAGCGGGAAGGGAGCTTTGCAGGAGTTCGCATGCGCGGTCCTCGCACTCTGGGCGTTGTAGTTCCCTCCCTTACCATTGAAGCTTGGGGGGCATTCCCAAGGAACTACAAATCCCAGGATCCCGTTCGCACTCTGGATCAGCTGACATTGAGGTGATGTAGCCAAGACTCGGGATTTCCCATGATTTCAGACTGCATAACAATAAGAGGTTGAAGGGTTTATGCAAGTTTAATGTTAAATTACGTTGAATTAATTTAATACATGCATTAATTGCCTTCAAAGTGTATAATGCTTGGATTCATGATTTATTTATAATATGCATTGCAATTTGCAAAGTTAGATAAATGTAATTGCAAATTTCAATTTGCGGTTGCAAATGTTTTGTAGCAAAACTGCTTTGTGAACAGAATGTAATGAATGATCTTGTAACCATAAGAGATGTAGGAATGTCAGATGTTCCTGGTGGAAAGCAGACCGACTTGTCAGTTATGTGGGAGGGGATTTTTGTTTTGGTCACAGGCCCTACTGGTTTAGAAAGGAGGCAGTAGCTGGGCCATGTCACTATCGAATTCCATTCACAAAAGTTTTAGTCCGCTCCGAGTGTTTTGGGAATGTACCTTCAATCCGGTTAATTGTAGGAGACTTTTTTCTTTTTCGACCCATTGAGTAGGTTTTCCAATGAATGTGGTGCTCCGTGCAAATCTACCAAATTTCACTGGAGCGCTAGATGGAGTGTTTTTTTTCCCAAACTTTGACTCAGTTTACATGAACAGTCTTTAAAAAAAAAGATGCCACGTTGGTCAGTGGAATAGTTTTCCATTGGAGCAGGGAAATCAAGTTAAACTTGAGTGAAGCGTTTAAAAATATATTTTTTTTAGCAGAGGGATTTCATACTTTGAAGAAGAAACGTTAAACGTTTGATTTGATAAAAGACAACCACCATTTTTGTGCTGAGTCATTGAATGGTTACAACAGCACAGAAGGAGGCCACTCGGCCTGTCGTGTGTTTGTCGGCTCTTTGCAAGAGAAACTCAGTCCCCTTCCTCCCCCTTTCCCCATAACCCAGCAAATCTTTTCTCCAGATAATTATCCAATTCTCCTTTGAAAGCCATGATTGAAGCTGCCTCCACCACACTCTCAGGCAGTGCATTCCAGATCCTATCGCTCACTGTGTAGAAAGGTTTTTCTTAATGTTGCTTTTGCTTCTTTTGCCAATTGCCTTGAACCAGAATTCTCTGGTTCTCGGCCACAGTTTCTCCCTGTCTCTTTTGTCAGATCTGTTTCATGATTCTGAACACCTCTATCAAATCTGTGTATGTGTTTGGTTGGGTGCTGCCATTGCCTGTTACAGCAGAACGCCATCTAGTCATCCACTTTCTTCCTTGTAAGACAGCTCCATGGATCCCTTCAGATGCAAGAACTGCTTCCTTTTTGAAAACCTTACAGTTCCTTATATGGACCATTTGTTCCAAGTGTTAACCTATTTCCTTAAAGACATTTTGACTGAATTGCACATTTGCTACAAGATGTAGTTTACTTATAAAAAAGCTTTTTTTGGAAAGCCTATTTTTTAATGATGAACTGTATTTTACATTGATAGAATGTTGATTTTCCTTATGTAATTGTTTGCAGAAGCTTACAGATACGATTGTTTATCAGTTTTCAGCTATTTTGCGCTCCTGGGTAGCATCCTCTGTAGCTCATCCAAAAATGTGTTGACCTACATTGGCTCCTGGTTAATCAATCCATCGATTTTAAAATTCTTATCCTTGTTTTCAAATTGCTCTATCACCCTGCTTCCTCGCTATCTCTGTAATCTCGGCCCCCCCCCCCCTCCCTGAGATCTCTGCATTCCTCTAATTCTGGCCTTTGAATATCCCCAGTTTTAATCACTGCACCATTGATGGTTGTGCCTTCAGTTCCCTAGACCCCAAGCTCTGGAATTCCCTCCCAATATCTCTCCATCTCTCTTGCTCACTTCCCTCAGTCACGACACCCTTCAAAATATACTTCTTCCATCTGCCCTAATATCTCTTTATGTGTCAAATTTTGTTTTGTAATGCTCTTGTGAAGTGACTTGGAGGGTTTTATTATATTAAAGTGTTATATAAACACAAGTTGTTTGTGACTTGAAGTTTTTTGCCTGTGTGTGTTGTAGTTTATAGAATTGGGTGAATATCTTAACTTTGACTGAACAAATTGGTCACGGAAGAGTTGTAAATGATTGCAATGAGCAAATCCCTCCACCTTTCAGATTTGCATAGGGACTTAGCAGCTGGTAGCAATTTACCTATTTTTTGTCTTATGGTCAAACTAGAATGATACTTGCCCAAGTAGCAAAGCTGAAAAGGCAGTTCCACCCCACCCCTCCCCTGATGAGGAGCTTAATAGCACAAATCTTGAGCATTTTAACCAGTGCCAACAAGTCAAACATGAGGATTGCTTATCTCATTGCTTATCTTATGGATGTGCAGAGCTCCATCTGATGGCAATATCAAGAATTGTTAAATGTGACGATGCAAGTTCCTGAGCACAAATCAAGCTATTTTCCATTTGATTTTCCTAGTGAATTATTCATAACACTGTATCTTATATCTTGAGTTTTTAGTCTTGGGCCACTTCTGTTTTCATGTATGTTGTATTCTTACCAATTTTTCACTGACCTTGCCAGTGTTTCCCAGGGCAACCAAAGATAACGTTTGTACTATCTCGCACCTCCGTCCAGCGTTTTGAGTGTCTCTCATTTGCTGACTATGTTGCATTTTCCTTCCTTTGCTTTCTTCACAGTATCTCGGTGTGAAAACTCCTTACAATGGCTCGTACAAAGCAGACCGCTCGTAAATCCACTGGAGGCAAGGCCCCACGCAAGCAGCTTGCCACCAAGGCAGCCCGCAAGAGTGCCCCTTCCACTGGTGGAGTGAAGAAACCCCATCGTTACAGGCAGGTCTCACAGTCTTTGTATCATCTAGGATCCCACTACGTTCACTTTGAAAGGAGGGGTGCAGTGTGGGCATATTCCACATGTCACCACAATCATTTATTCTTATTTTTTGCTCTGTTTGGGAGACAGACACCCTATTGTTTTAGTGGAGGACACAGCTAGTTTTTAAAATGTCAAGACACAGTTATATATTGACTCTCTTCAGATCTGCACCTCATTAAACAAGACGACTGGGGGAGAGGGAAGCTAGGGAGGCACAATGCCCTGGACAACGGTCCTCCAAACTTGAGTTTCCACTTGACTCTTGACTGCAAACCTCATCTGAATGGTGGCTGCAAAGTTCCTGCGTGGGATGGGCTTTGGCAGGGAAATGGGTAGGGGAGGGACCATGGGTGCAGTCTTAATACAGTTCTGACATGATCTGGATCACCAGCACAAAACCAGCCCTAAATAACAGTAAACACTGTGAGTCTTGCTCAGAGAGCTCTCATGAGCACTGGTGTTGGGACAGCCCTACACTGAAGGTTTTGGGGGCCACTCTTGAGGGAAGGTGTCAATGCTGGGTATCTGCTCTGATGGACCCTCTTGTTTAACAACATGGCTTTGCCAATGTTGGTGATTTCTTTCAGCTCCATAACAGGTATATTCACACAGGACACTTGAACCTGGTTTAAAAAAAATCTACTTTTAAGTTACCCACTCACTTGTCGGCATTAATAAAAAAGCTTTCTGTGAATCGTCAGTGTTGGAGCATACCTGAGAGACTCTGGTCTTGCCACATACATATATAAATAGTGATATTCATAGTTCTCGGAGTCTGTTTAGTATTCCAGTTCTTCCCTTTCACTGAAAGCATAAGTCATCGTTCAGATCCACCATCTACAAGGCACAAATCAGATTCTCCTGGATGAGTGCAGTTCCAACATTCTCAAGAAGCTCAACACCATCCAGGACAAAGCAGCTTGCTTGATTGGCACCCACCTTAAACACTCACTCCCTCCACCAACGACGCACAGTAGCAGCAGTGTGTGTACCATCTACAAGATGCACTGCAGCAACTCACCAAGGTTTCCTTTGACAGCACCTTCCAAACCTGCAACCTCTACCAGCTAGAAGGACAAGGGCAGCAGATAGATGGGAACACCACCACCTGCAAGTTCCCCTCCAAGTCACACACCATCCTGACTTGGAAATATATCACCGTTCCTTCACTGTCGCTGGGTCAAAATCCTGGAATTCCTTCCCTAATAGCACTGTGGGTGTACCTACACCACAGGGACTGCAGCAGTTCAAGAAGGCAGCTCACCACCACCTTCTCAAGGGCAATTAGAGATGGGCAACAAATGTTGGCCTTGCCAGAGATGCTCACATCCCATGAAAGAATACTAGAAAAAGGGCGCTGGTTGCCAATTGACATCTTACTGACGTTGTTAATATTCAAATGTGGACCTTGTCAAAGGATATTTGCAGCCTACTCACCTGTGAGAGCATCACAGCCAATCTGCACTTCCTGATATCTTGCTATCACATTTTTCACGGTTGTCTCTGACCAGTGATTAGCATAGGGAACCCTGGCAAATCAACCCCCCCAACCCCCTCCTGGTTAGCACAGACACAGGGATCAAAGCACAATACATTTCTGGCTTGTGTGGCTGAGCTACACATGAGATAAAAGCCACTGAGCCAACAGGGGAAGCAAAAGTGAGCCTCTTTTCTGATAGATACCCAATATGAAGAGGCATATACACCACAAACTAGCTTTCCACTTTGGTGTGAGCTCAGGACTATGTATGTCACAATGCTCCATATGTTCCTGGCTTATTAATGCTGAAATACTGTGTTTCTGCCACTAGTGGCCCACAGTGAGCTTGGTAGACTGCATTCCCCCTAGTGGCAGAGTGCAGTATTTCAATTCACTCTGCCTCACCTCCCGACCTTTAAACGTCCATAATCCCCAGGACACAGAAGGAGCATAAGATTAACGAGGGATCCCGCTAAGGTTTTGGGCAGGTGATGTGTAGGACAGGTGTGTGGATGAACTTTCTTGACGCAGCGAGCGGCCATTACTTGGTACTTGCTGCCCTTGGGGGTGGTGGAAGTGGAGACAAACAATAATTTTCAAAGGAAATTGAAAGGGCACTTGTGGGGAATAAACTTGCAGGGCTGTGGGATAGATCGGGGAACGGGACTGATTAGATTGCTCTACAGAGAGCTGGCATGGACCCAGTGGGTCAAATGGCCTCTGCCGGTGTCATTATGACTAAGAGGGAGCCGTTTAATTTTACACTCCTGTTTACACAAGCAATTCACTTGGAAGCCTCTAGCCAAGAAACCGTGGCACAAAGTAGTGCAGAAATATTCTCCATCAGTACCTGTAAGGAGAAAGGTGGGTGAACTTAAAGTTATTATTCTTGCTAATCTATATTTAATTCAGAAATCTCTACCTGAATTTTAAATAACAAGCACCAACTTGGCTAAAAACATCTCAAAGCCAACTCGGAAATCTGGATAATGAAAATCTGGAACTCTCTCCTCGCAAGCAGTTTTGAGGTTGGTGGTCAATTGAAAATTTAAACTGGATAGATTTCAGTTCAATAAGGGTACTAAAGGATATGATCGGCACCACCTTAAACATTCACTCCTCCACCACCGACACACACTGACTCCAGTGTGTACCATCTACAAGATGTGCTCACCGAGGCTCCTTCGACAGGACCTTCCAGACCCAAACCTCTACTACCTAGGACAAGGGCAGCAGATGCATTGGAACACCATCATCTGCAAATTCCCCTTCAGGTTGAACACCATCCTGACTTGGAAAGATATCGCTGTTCCTTCACTCTTGCTGGGTCAAAATCCTGGAACTCCCTCCCTAACAGCACTGTGGGAGTACCTGCACTAAATGGACTGCAGCATTTCAAGAAGGTGGCTCCCAGCATACAAGATACAGATCAGCCAGGTCTCATTGAATAAGGGGAGACTGTGGCATAGCGGCTCAGGCTAATGCCTGAGGACATGGGGACATGGGTTCAATTCTCCCCATGGCAGTGATATCAGAATAAAATCTGGAATTGAAAGCTAATCTCAGTGACGGTGACCATGAAACTATCATCTATTGTTGTAAAAACCCACCGGGTTCGCTGATGTCCTTTAGGGAGGGAAATCTGCCATCCTTACCTGGTCTGGCCTTCATGTGGCTCCAGACCCACAGCCATGTGGTTGACTTTTTACTGCCCTCTGAAATGGCCTAGCAAGCCACTTAGTTCAAGGGCAATTAGGAATGAGCAACAAATGCTGGGCTTGCCAGCGATGCCCACATCACATGAAAGAATAAAGAATGGCAGAATAGTCTCCAGGGGCTGAATGGCCTCCCCCTGTTCCTACGGCAAAATTTTACGGTTCTCCCAAGGGTGGGGTTTGCAGGGAAGCCATAAAATTCTGTAGGTGTCCTTCCTGCTGTGGTCAGCCTGCCTTGCCCCAATTGAAGGGCCGCTTCCTGCCCAGCCGCAATTTTTCCACCCGTGGGAGGAGTTCAGCCTACCCAGGCCTCAGGCAGGAAGTGAGGGGATGGGGTACCTCCCTCATGGGCCCCTTTCTTAATTGGGGCCACTAGACAGACACCTGGCCTTCAGGTGCTCCCTCTCCTCCCCATACCCCCACTCGCCTCGCCCCCAGCCTTTGCAATCCAACTCCTGCTCCCCTCCCCATTGTGCATTCCCCTCAACTTTTTCAGCGATGGGACAGAAAATCTCACCATCTGAAAAGTTCTGCCCTCTATTTCTAAAATGGTTGAAAGACCGGGTATGCTGTAAAGATATACATTTTAAAAAATTATTTAATAACTAATATTTCTTCTTCCTCGATTAGACCTGGTACTGTGGCTTTGCGTGAAATCAGGCGATATCAGAAGTCCACAGAGTTGCTGATCAGGAAGCTGCCTTTCCAGCGTCTCGTGCGTGAGATCGCACAGGACTTCAAAACTGACCTGAGGTTCCAGAGCGCTGCTATCGGGGCTCTGCAGGTAAGCAGTCCTGGTGCAAGTCGAGTCCGAGATGCAAACTGCTTCACCACATCTTTCTCCACAGTCCCATTTGATGGAAAGCTGCGGGGGAGAAAATCTTCCCCTGATGGCTTCGTGGGTAAATATGGTCCCGAGTCACACATACAAGGAGTCTAAGGGTTGATGCTTGGTCTGTGTTGACATCATAGAGTGCGGAGAGAGAGCGGGGAAACACTGCAGTTAAATTCAGCACCCCTAAATTCTTAAGGGTGGAGAGAAATGATCCCAGGTTTCCTGCGCTTAATTTGCCAAGCAAAGACTATGGAAAGTTCAAGGATGGGGATAGGCTTGGTTGTGATGCTCCTGCAGTCGAATGACCTACACAGATGAATTTATACTTTGTTGAGAGAAAGGGGGAGGTGGTTGCAAATTAGTGTGTGCTGCCTGAAGCTACAATCGTAAAGTACATAGTGCCGAGACTAAGCGACATGAACCGAGGTTCATCTTTGCTGTTCCAGTCGAGACCATTTTCAGCAGATTGAAGAAATGCTGGCGTGTTCTGCTTTCTTCTCTCAAACTGTGACTTTTAAAGTTAGGAGCGTTTTAGGATTTCAGCGAGTTTTCTAAAAGTTCATGCAGTTCATTTGCCTGGTGTACAATTAACCCAGAAGAAAACTAAACAACAGGCTCCCCACAAGTATAGTTGATGCAGAGATGATGAGTTCATTTTCCAATGAGCTAGATACACATTTGGTTAGGAATAGGATTCATGGTTTATGGGCTGAGTTGCTGAAATACACCAAGGATCTCTGATTCCTGTGCTGTTGGGTGAGGACATGTTGTTCAGAAGACAACACAACAATAATAGAGATGTAAATGTGCCTGAATAGTTTTGCTTGATTACCTGTGCGATCCAGGAGTATGCATGCAGAACTGTTTCTCTTCAAACGGGTGGGGTACAGAAGGGATGGACTTGATGGGCCAAATAGCCCTTTTTATTTTTGCTATTGGGGCACTGACAGGGCCATATTTATTGTCCATCCCTAGTTGTCCTGGGGTGTTAAGAACCAACCACTTAGTGTCTATCTGGAGTTTCATGCAGGGTGGCAAATCCTTTGCTGAAGACGGCAAGTGAATCAGTTGTGTTGTTACAATCCAGCAGTTTTCACAATCGTAGATATTTTGAATCTGGTGCCAGGCCTAAAATTACCTTAATGAAATCCAATTTCCCAACTTTTAAAAAATTTGTTCACAGGGTGAGGGCATCACTGCTAAGGCCAGCCTTTATTTCCCATTCCTAATTGCCCTTGAGAAGGTGGTGATGAGTTGCCTTCCTGAATAAAGCTGAGTGGCTTTCAAGACTATCCTCAAGGGCATTAAGGGTCAACCACATTGCTGTGGGTCTGGAGTCACACATAAGCCAGACCAAGCAAGGAAGGCAGATTTCCTTCCCTAAAGGACATTAGTGAACCAGATGGGTTTTTACACAGTTTCATGGTCACTATTTACTGAGATTAGCTTTCAATTCTAAATTTTATTATTTGAATTTAAAACCTCTTGATCGCTAGTCCAGTGACATTACCACTACACTACAGTCTTTCCCAGGACACCTGCCCTTTTTGCGGTCTTGTGAAGTCCATGGACCATGCATATATAGGGTGTTGTAGGCTGCACTCCCTTTTTAGTTATTTAAAGAACCTGTTATTAATGTTTTGTTTGCGCTTCAGCCCCACGCACCTGCTCCTGGGCCTGGCCAAGTTGGCCATTAACAGGTCCAGGCAGCGGGCGATCGACGGGGGAGTCCTGCCCGATTGTTTGTCCCTCTTCTGTGGCTACGTTCGTGGCCGGGTGTCTTTGGAGAGGGAGCACGCGGTGTCTGCCGGCACTCTCGAGGCCTTCCGTGCTCGGTGGGCACCGCGGGGACTGGGGTGCTTTATTGACCCCTTTAATCACATTTTGGCTTACTGTTTGTAAGTTTCCTTTAAACTTTGCTCTTGGTTTTACAGCCGACCTGAATTAGGGGCTGTGCCTGATTTATCCCAATTTTGTTAATTTGGTTTAATTGTTTTGACTCTATAAGAGTTACACTACAGTTTTCATCACCTTGCGCCATGTAATCCTGCTGATAATGTCCTCCAGGAGGCCTAGCATGTCTAACAGGTGGATATCCATTTACCGAATCAGACAGCAGAAGACATTCTGTGAATCATGACTGTTTTATTGTTAAATTACAGTTCAGTACAAACACCAGTTTCCACTCTTCCCTTCTGGATCCTTACCCTGTCCAGAAACCAAAAAAAACCCCCTCTTACTGGGGAAAATCCCAACTCTTAAGTACAGGTTTCAATGAGCATCACCTGCTCTCAATTCACTCTGGAGCTAATCCTGGTTTACTCTTAAAGGGACCTGCATTTCTAATGTTGTCAAAGCAAAGCCAACTCTGTTTGCACAGTAAGTGCAGCATTGACAAGAACATATTAGGGAAGGGAAACAGAATGAAGTGCCAATTTTGGTTAGACTGCGCCTGGAGTACTGTGAACAGTTCTGGTCTCAACATTCTCAAAAGAATATAGAGGCACTGACAAAGGTACAAAAATGATGTACTAGACTTATACCAGAACTGAGAGCTTATACCTATCAGGAAAGATTGAACAGACTGTGGCTCTTTCCTCTAGGAAAGAGAAGATTTGAGTGGTAAGCTGAGATTATGAAAGATTCAGTAGGATAGACGTAGAGAAGATGTTTCCACTTGCGAGGGGGGAGGAGACCAAAACCAGGGGCCACAATATAAGACAGGTGCTGATAAATCCAATGGGGAATTCAGGAGAAACCTCTTTATGCAGAGTGGGGAGAATGTGGAACTTGCTACCACATAGAGTGGTTGCAGTGAATAGTATGGATGTATTTTAAGGGGAAGTTAGATAAGTGTATGGAAAGAAAGAAATAGAAGATTATGCTGATGAGGAGGGGGGTGGGAGGAGGCTTGTGTGGAGCATAGACACCATCGTGGGCCAGTTGGGTTAAATGGCCTGTTTCTGTGCTGCCAATTTTGTGTAATGAAACTGTGGTTGGTTTCTTTCTGACCTCAAGCGACCCGGTGACTGCTGTCCTCCGTTATTTTGCAGGAAGCCAGTGAGGCATACCTGGTTGGTCTGTTTGAAGACACCAACCTGTGTGCCATCCACGCCAAACGCGTCACCATCATGCCGAAGGACATACAGCTGGCCCGCCGTATTCGAGGGGAGCGTGCTTAAACGTGGAAGAGAAGACAAAGAGAAAAATCATGTTTTACCGTGGGTCCTCTGTATTATTAGTAAAAGGCTATCATTTTTTTCCTTATTCTTATTCATAGTAGGCTGCAACATTGAGCATATAATCTTGATTGTTTTGAAAAGAGGTTTTAGGTCTTCTGTATTTGTATGTCCGGGGAAAAAAAAAGGAATCTTTGTTGTGATGTTAACTAACTTTCAGTGGTGTTTTTTGTAAAATTCGTTTTTTTTCATACCAGCAAGCATTTAAAAAAAAAAGGGGGAGAATTTATACAATACATGGTTTTGTAACAAAACCTAATTTACAGTACAATACACTGAGCAGGAAACACTTGAACCTGCTTCTATCAGGCAATCTGTAAGATATGCATTCAGATCACAATGCATTTTATTTTTGAGTTTTTTTTTTCACTTATGTTTGATAATTCTGCATTATAGGGGTAGGCATGATATGTTTTTTTTCTATTGCAATCTTAAATATCACAAGATGTTTGATTCTGATCTTTGTAATTTCAAAATTTTCCCTTGAAAAGTAATATTAAATAGATACGAAAAAATAAATAAAAAGTTCCGTCTTTATTGATGTGAGCTGGTTCTTGCTCATGGGATTTTGATTCGAACTGTGTCTAATCTGACGTGTCCCTTTTAAGCATATTGTTCAAGCACAACTTGTGAGGAAGTGGCCTAAATGGAGCCATCCGGAGATCAGCTCAACTCCTCCCAGCAACAACTTATATTTATATAGCCCCTTTAACATAATAAAATGTCCCAAGGCACTTTACAGGAGCATTATAAAACAGAGTATAACACTGAGCCACAAAAGGAGATAGTATGTCAGATGACACAAAGCTTGGTCAAAGAGGTAGGTTTTAATGAGTGTCTTAAAGGAGGAAAGCAACGTAGAGAGGCAGAGAGGTGTGAGGAGGGAATTCCAGAACTTGGGGCCGAGGCAACGGCCACCAATAGTGGAGCGATTATAACAGGGCATGCACAAGAGGCCAGAATTAGAGGTGTCAGAGGGTTGTGGAGCTGGAGGAGATGACAGAGGTAGGGAGGGGCGAGACCATGGAGGGATATGAAAACAAGGATGAGAATTTTAAAATCAAGACATTACTTGACTGGGAGCCAATATAGATCAGCGAGAGCAAGGATGAAGGGGGGACGGGACCTGCTGTGAATTAAGACACGAATTTTGGATGACCTCAACTTTAAGAAAGGCAGAATGTGGGAGACCAGCCAGGAGTGCTTTGGAATAGTCAAGTTTAGAGGTAATGAAGGCTTGGTTGAAAGTTGCAGCAGCAGGTGAGCCAAGATGGGCAAATCGGGTGATGTTACAGAGGCGTTAGTGGTATAAGATCAGAACCTGAAGAGTAAAATACTGTGCCAATCAGATTCCATGTGACAAATAATGCACCTCTGTTTTCTATTAGTCTTTTGAGATTCCTATTAAAAGGTCAGAATGATTTCACGTAAATGTGTTCATTACTAATAATCACGCAATCTGATTCTGACCTGTGCACGTGTTGACAGTGATGTGATGTTCCTGGTATAGCTCTGGCAGCCTGAGATTCTGCGGTTTGAATTTTAGGGAAGGTTGGGGGGGGGCCTTCTTACCTGTGGAAATCTTGGCGAAATGGTGCGATTGCAGCTCGTATTGAGTCTCCCTGGTTTCCAGCCACAACAATGCCTTTTATCATACAGTAAAGTGCAATGTTCGCTTATCCGCGCTCTTCTTTCTTTCTCCCTGGGGACACGGCAGCCATGACGGAGCAGAGACTGAAATGATTTCAGCTGAAGCGCAGCCCGAATGAAGGGACTAACCCGGGAATGTCAGAATTGCTGGGTCCAGAGCTACGATAACGGCTCCATTCAATTTGAAATCTTCACCGATGCATTGCTCAGAGGGTCCCCCGCCTGTCCTATACAGGTACTGCACCACAGTTTTGCTGGCGAATCCCAGTCCCCCCAGCTAATTGAGTCCCATTCAAAAAACAAGTTCAGCATTCGTGATTTTGCCATTTGCGAGATTTTGTGGGATCATACCCCCGCCCCCCGCGAATGGTGGGACTTTACTCAATATCTCATGGCGCACAAATTGTAGGCTGACACTGCCAGTGCAGTACTGAGGGAGGGCTGCACTGTCAGAGACACCCATCTTTCAGAATGAAACGTCAAGCTGAGGCCCCATCTGCCCTCTCAGGTGAACTAAAAGATCTCATAGCCCCTCTACCGAAGAAGAGCAGAGGGAGTTCTTCCTGTTGTCCTGGAGTCAATATTTATCCCTCAGCCAACATTACTAAAACAGCTTATCTGGCTCTCATTATGTTGCTGGTTGTGGGGAGCTTGCTGTGTGCAAATGGGATGCTACGTTTCCATATTGCGACAGTGGGTGCAAAACGACTAAAGTATATCCAAGTAGAAAACACCTTCATTGTGTAATTAATCATTCAGTCTTGTGAACCACCTGAACAGATCTAAAGCAACCTTCAAAGGTCATTGACAAGTTTGGGTTCTCAATTAAACTGCTGACAGTCCCAGTCAATCAGTGACATCCAATCAGTTGGAAACCTGGAATCTAACAGGAAAATGCTGCTCTCTGGTTACAGAGAAATGGCGGCCGAGCCTCGTGGTTGTTGGGGAGAATTAACCATCAGCAAGCTTGAAGTTGGGATTCCCTCACTGCAAAGGAACCAGAGGCGACCAGAGGAAATAATTACTGTCACATCGAGTCGCTGTGATCTGGAATGCGCTGCCTGAAAGGGCGATGGAAGCAGATTCAACAGTAAAACTTTCAAAAGGATAAATACTTGAAGGGAAAGATTTTGCAGGTCTATGGGGGAAGAGAAGGGTTATGGCACTAACTGCATGGCTGTAACAAAGAACCAGCATAGACACAATGGGCTGAATGGCCTGTGTTGTGTCATTCTATGAAGTAAGGAAACTAATTTATCCAGCCTGTGGCAGCAGAGGGGTCAATACACCGTGATATGGAGGAAGCTGGTTAAACTCAATAATACCAATTTATATCCTGTGTTTTGTTCAATGCGACACAAGGGAGAAACTCAAGCCCTGGAGGAAAATAATCTGCAAACTTGATCCCCAGTGTCAGAGGGCTGAGGTTTTAGGAACAATTGACACTGGTACTGGAATTGTCACTGATACTTGAATTGACACTGGTACTGGAATTGTCACTGGCGCTGGTATTGACACTGGTACTGGAATTGTCACTGACGCTGGTATTGACGCTGGTACTGGAATTGTCACCGACACTGGAATTGACACTGGTACTGGAATTGTCACTGACGCTGAAATTGACACTGATACTGGAATTGTCACTGACACTGGAATGGACACTGGTACTGGAATTGTCACTGATACTTGAATTGACACTGGTACTGGAATTGTCACTGGCGCTGGTATTGACACTGGTACTGGAATTGTCACTGACGCTGGTATTGACGCTGGTACTGGAATTGTCACCGACACTGGAATTGACACTGGTACTGGAATTGTCACTGACGCTGAAATTGACACTGATACTGGAATTGTCACTGACACTGGAATGGACACTGGTACTGGAATTGTCACTGACACTAAAATTGACACTGATACTGGAATTGTCACTGACACTAAAATTGACACTGGTACTGGAATTGTCACTGACACTAAAATTGACACTGATACTGGAATTGTCACTGACACTGGAATTGAACTGGTACTGGAATTGTCACTGACACTAAAATTGGCACTGGTACTGGAATTGTCACTGACACTAAAATTGACACTGGTGCTGGAATGGTCACTGACACTAGAATTAACACTGGTACTGGAATTGTCACTGACGCTGGAATTGACACTGGTACTGGAATTGTCACTGACGCTGGAATTGACACTGGTACTGGAATTGTCACTGACACGGGAATTGTCACTGATGCTGGAATTAACACTGGTACTGGGATCGTCACTGACACTGGAATTGAAACCGGCACTAGAATTATCACTTCCACTGGAATTAACATTGACGCTGGGATTGTCCCTGGCACTGGAATTGACACCAGCACTGGGAATAACGTTTCCACCGGAGCTAGCACTGGCACTGGAATTGACACTTATAGTGGAATTAACACCGACACTGGGATTTTCACTGACGCCGGAATTGCCAGTGGCAGTGGCACTGCACCAGAATTGACGATGATACACTGGTATTGTTACAAATCTCACTGCACTGGAATTGGCACTGGTTGACACTAGCATTGACGCTGATGTCCACTAACTCTCTGTATCGGCACAAAAAAAATTGAAATGAAATAATTAATTACATTAAAGGACAGGATGTAGTATTGCCAACACTCCAGGAGAGGGCATCAAAAGCAAAGTTTCAATTGGGTTGTACAAACTGCTGCCGATGCTGAAAATTGGAAATAAAGAACAGGGATCACTGATCTGTGGAGAGACAAACCGAATTAATGTCTCAGGTCTGGGATCCTTTATCAGAAACACCATCTCTTCTGTTCTTGGTCTTCCTCTGTCACCCTCTTTCCCTGACTGAGCTGAACCTGATTAAGATTCTTTGCTCAGTGAAGCGCCTGCTGCAGGCCGTGTGAAGAACTGCAACAATAGAAGCTGGACAAGGCAGATCGCCACCAACATCTAGGATCTAAACTGAACCAACAGGTTTTTACTTGGCCCCCTTCAGTTTTCTCTCTTCCTTAGCTGAAGGTGTTGACTCCTTCAGGACTAGTTCCAAAGTGCCAGGCAATGACAGTCTCCAACAAGAGAAATTCTAAGCATCTCCCTTTGCCGTTCAACGGCACTACCACCACTGAGTCCCCCAGCATCACCATCCTGTAGGTTACCATTGGCCGGAAATTTAACTAGACCAGCCATATAAATACTGTGGCTGCAAGAGCAGGTCAGAGCTTGGAATTCTGAGGAGACTGACTCACCTGACTCCCCAAAGCCTGTCCACCATCCACAAGGCACAAGTCAGGAGTGTGATAGAATACTCCCCATTTGCCTGGGTGAGTACAGTTCCAAAAACACTCAAGAAGCTTGACACCATCCAGGGCAAAGTAGCCCCGCTTGATTGGCATCCCTTTCACCACCTTCAACGTTCACTCCCTCCACCACAGTCACACAGTAGCAGCAGTGTGTGTACCATCTACAAGATGCACTGCAGCAGCTCACCAAGGCTCCTTCGACAGGACCTTCCAAACCCATGACCACCACCAGCTAGAAGGACAAAGACACATAGGAACACTACCACCTGCAAGTTCCCCTCAAAGCCACTCACCATCCTGACTTGGAAATATATCGGTCGTTCCTTCACTGTCGCTGGGTCAACATCCTGGAACTCCCTCCCTAACAGCACTGTGGGTGTACCTACACCACATGGACCGCAGCCGCTCAAGAAGGCAGCTCACCACCACCTTCTCAAGGGGCAATTGGTGACGGGTAACAAATTGTGGGCCTTACCAGCGATGCTGACTTCCTGTGAAAGAATATCAAAAAACACTTAAGGCAGGAGGATGTTCATTATGCAGGGGTCTAGATGGTGAGTGCCAGTGGACTCTTCGACTACAGGGACCATCATAGTTGACCCTCACTCTGTCCCTGTGTTTACAGGGCGCCTTTAGCACCCTAGAAAGTCCTAGAGTGTTCACAGAAAAATGATGAGGTACAGAGATTAGGAGAGGAGTTGAAATTAAGTGAAAGAAGTGGGTTTTTAAAGGAGGTCAGAAAATGAGAGAGCGAAGGGATTTAGAGAAGGGGCCAAGATAACTGACAATTTACAGCAGGCAATCAGGAGGAGAAACCCTTGCTGACTGCTTATCTCAAGAACACTGAGCTCAATGATAGTGTCCCTGATATCACTTTGACTGGGGTCACCTAATTTAGTAGGGGCTGGGAGCTCTCTGGTAGCGGTGATGTGTGTTAGCCGTGGCTGTTTCAGAAGATTGCGCGTTCAAGTCCCACTCCAGGACTTGAAGACAAAAATTCAAGCTAACACTCCAGCTGCAGCACTGAGGGAGTGCTGCACTGTTGGAGGTGCCGTCTTTCAGGTTAACCGCAAAACCCTCTCCAATCAAAATCACCAGAACAAATAATCTGCTCGGTATCATGGCGCTGATTGCGGGATCTTGCTGTGCGCAGACCGGCTGCTGCTTTTCCAGCAGCCACTAGACTTCGAAAAGTACTTCATTGGGTGTAAAGTGTTTTGGGACGTTGGTGAGAAATGCAAGCTCTTTCTGTCTTATGACTATTGCAAAGTGCTCAGTGCCAGGAAGAGAGAGGATCAGGGACATGTGATGCCCTCCCTGGCCCAATTGCCTCCATTGTTTGCAGCCAGCATTCATGTAACTGGACCCCGCCGTTAACCCGGTGATTCCTGCGAAGGGATGTGGGGAAAGCCACTGAGAAAACTCTAGGTGCATTTCTGGAGGCTGCGCTTAAAAGTCTGCCGACACCTCAAATTGCCCAGTGTCCTTCACCGTCTATTTGCTGTGCCCTGCCTGAGGTGAGCAGAATTAGAGCAACATCATTGCTGACATCCAACTCCTGTAATCCTCCTTAAGCAGGGCTAAAAACAGGACTGCACCCTGCCAGTCCACTCTAATGTAATACCCCCCTGTCATTAATAATCTATCGACTCGCTTAATCCTCTCTCAGTGCTCCATAAAGCCTCTCTGCTCACATTGAGCACATCTCTAACCTTTACCTAAGTGTGTCCCTGCGTGTTTTAAAATAGATTGATGGAAAACTATTAAGGTTCCGCAGGATAATGGGAGCTGTTGTCACATTTTGCTGCTCTGCTCATTTTTATGTTGCCATGACAATTTGTGTCTGAATTTCACCGCGTTGGGACATTAGTCGAGCAGAATGCCTCCTATCATCAGCACTAAGTACCAAGGTTGAGAGCAATTAGATATAAAGGGATTAAAAGAAAGATCCACAGGGAGTGCTGCACTGTCAGAGGTGCTGTGTTTCTGATGAAGTGTTAAACTGAAGCTCTGTCTGCCATCTCAGATGGATATTAAAAAACCCATAGCACTATTTCAGCAGTGCAGCTAGATCAAAATCCTGGAACTCCCTCCCTAACATCACACGGACTGCAGCAGTTCAAGAAGGTACCTCACCGCCACTTTCTCAAGGGCAATTAGGGATGGATAATAAATGCTGGCCCAGCCAGCGATACCCATGTCCTGTTAAAGAATTTTTTTTAAATGTCAAAGAAGAGCGAGGGAGTTCTCCCCGCTGTCCTGGCCAATATTCAGCCCTCAACCTATATTACTGACCACACCACTACTTGTGGAAGCTTGCTGTGTGCAAATTGGCTGCCGCATTTCCCTATAACAGTGACTACACTTCAAAAAAACACTTCATTGGTTGTAAAACGCTTTGGGACGCCCTGAGACTGTGAAAGGTGCTATATAAATGCAAATCCGGGCCTTGGTTTAATGTTTCATCCAAAGGATGGTACCTCCAACAGGACAGCGCTCCCTCGGTACTGCACTGGGGAGTGTCAGCCTGGTTAGTGTGCCCAAGCCTGGAGTAAAAGGAGAGAAACATTGCAAGTGGTTCATATGGAGGCTGGACATCAACAAAACTGAACCTGAGGAATTAACATTGTCAAAATGAGATACTAGGGGTGGAAGAAGGCCACTCAGCCCCTTAGATCTTGTTCCGTCATTCAATGAGATCATGGCTTTCTGTGATCTAACTCCATGTGCCCACCTTTGTGCAATATCCCACCAAGGGGTGGGGGAGGTGCTGGCGGTGCTGGTGGTGGCATAGTGGTGTTGTCACTGGGCTAGTATTCCAGAGACCCAAATCCCAATGGGTTCAAATCCCACCACAGGCAGATGGTGACATTTGAATTCAATAAAAACCCGCAATTAAAAGTCTGATGATGACCATGAATCCATTGCCTCATTACTGTGAAGTCTGATAAGGAAACCTGCTAGCCTACACATGACTCCCGACCCACAACAATGTGGTTGACTCTTGAAAATGCCCTCTGAACATGGGCAATATGGGATGGGCAATAAATGCTGGCCTAGCCAGTGATGCACTCATCCAGTGAATAAAAAAGCAATCTGAATTTGAATATTGACAATTGATTTAGCATCAACAGCAGAAGAGAGTTCTAATTCCAAACATCGTGTCAAAGGGTTTCCTAATTTCACTGCTGAAAGGTCAGACACCCCAACCAGGAATAGTCTCTGTCTCTTTCTCTCTCTACCCTTTAAATCCTGAAGAATTCAATCAACCTTCTAAATCCAAAGGAATACAACTTATATTGTGTAATCTCTCCTCATATCCTGATGCCAATGAGGGAGAAAATGCAGGGCCCTCTCTGACCCACAAGAATCAATGTGTCTGTGTAAAATGCCACTTTGTGAATGAATTTCTTCCCCCTGAATATCATCTGTGATTCCACATCTCCCCCATCCCAGTTCAGAGGTAGAACTTAGTGCCATTCTACCTCAGGTAATTATTTTTTATTTGAATATTCCACTAATTACGATAACAGTTAATCAGATATTCACTTAATGTAAATCACCATGGAAATTGGCGCAATCTTTTGATTTAACTAAGCCTCTGGCTGTAAACCAAATCTGTTTATATATGGACAGGGGGAGTTCCTGTGGCAAGTTTACATTGTGAATGATGGAACGACTTGCAATTATATAGCGCCTCAGGACATCCTTGAGCATTTTACAACCAATTCATCACTGTTTTTGAAGTGGTATTAACTGTTGTAATGCAGGAAATGTGGCAGCCAATTTGCACACAGCAAGTTCCCATGAGCAGCAAGGTGATCATGACCAGATAGTCTGTTTTTAGTGATGTTGGTTGAAGGATAGATATTGGCCAGGGCACTGAGGAGAAATCTCAGGTCTTCTTAGAAAGATCTTTCAGTCCTGCCTTTCGGATGAGCGGTTAAACCAAATCCCCGTCTGCCATCTAGGGTGATCCCAAGGCCGCTATTTTAAAGGAAGAGCAGGGGAGATCTCCCCGGTGTCCCAGTTCAATGCCTTATCGGAAAGATGGTACCTCCCTCAGTACTTTTCTATTCTATTGTGGGATGTGAGTGTAGCTGGCAAGGCTTTCTGTTTGCTTGGCCATTTCAGAGGGCAGTTAAGAGTCAACCACATGGCTGTGGGTCTGAAGTCACATGTAGGCCAGACCAGGTAAGGATGGCAGATTTCCTTCCCTAAAGGGCATTAGTGAACCAGATGGGTTTTTACAACAATTGTTGTCATGGTTACCTTTCCTGCCTTTCAATTTCAGATTTATCATAATCAGAATTTAAATTTCATAATCTGAATTTAAATTCCATCAACTGCCATGGTGAAGATTTGAACCCATGTCCTCTACATAACCTTGGCTATCAGGAGCCCAGTGATATTACCAATGCACCACCTTCATCCCCAGCTCTAGGCTGAGATGTCAGCTTAGATGTTGTGGTTTTAGTCTCTGGAGCTGGGCTTAAACCCACCATCTTCTGATTCAGAGACCAGAGTGCTACCCACTGGGCTACAGCAGGAAAGTAGCTGGAGCAGCTTGTATTTGCCCATTTAGAGCAACATTGAGTTAGGAGTTAACTATCACAACTGCACTCCCGAGCTTAGGCTGCTCCTGAGCAATGCCACTGGGGATGTATTAATAATCTAAATTCTAACAGTCAATAGACCCTTTATTAAACAATTCTAAATCCTGATTAACCCTGATTAACTCTTCGTCTAAGTGGGTCATTATGTGTGTAGCTCCATCAGCCAGACACACAGTAAGATCATTGAATCACACAACACAAAGAGAGGCCATTCAGCCCAATGTGCTACTGCCAGCTCTTTGTTAGGGCTATCCCAATTAATCCCATCAAATTCCAGCAGCATTTCTGTCAAAGTTATAAAGGGTGAAGGGGAGAGCCGAAACTCTCCTGAAAATGTTAGGCGGAGACATTCCTGTAGCACTTTTCAAGGCTGCTGGACATTTCAGAGCGCATCGCAGCCAAAGAAATATTTTTGAATGCAGTCCCTGTTGTCATGCAGGAAATGGGGAAGTCCATTTGTACACAGCAAGATCCCACAGACAGCAGTGTGATAACAGCCAGATAATCTGCTTTTTGTGATGTTGACTGAGGGATAAACATTGACCAGGACACCAGGGAGAACTCCCCTGATCCTCTTCAAAATAGTGGTCTTTACTCTCATGGGGCCTCAAGGTAGCGACTCATTCAAAAGATGGCACTTCCATACTGAACTGGAATGTGATTCGTAGCCCTAGGGTGGGACTGTGGCTCTTGTAGCCATAGTATTTAAACTGACTAGCCATATAAATACTGAGGCTACAAGAGCAGATCAGAGGCTGGGAATTCTGCAGTGAGTAACTCACTCCTTGAGTCCCCAAAGTCTGTCCACCATCTACAAGGCACAAGTCAGGAGTGTGATGGAATACTCCCCACTTACCTGGATGAGTGCAGCTCCCACAACACTCAAGAAGCTCGACACCACCCAGGACCTGCTTGATTGGCACCCGAACCACAAGAGAGTTGAAATGTATGAGATCCTGAGGGGGTTTGACAGGGTGGATGCTGAGAGGATGTTTCCTCTCGTGGGGGGGGGTCTAGAACCAGGGGGCACAGTTTTAAAATAAGGTGTCCCCTATTTAAGATGGAGATGAGGAGGAATTTCTTCCCTCAGTGGCTCGTTGATGTTTGAAACTCTCTCCTGGAGAGCAGCAGAGGGTGAGTCATTATATATTTAAGGCTGAGTTAGACAGATTTTTGATGTACAGGGAATCAAGGGTTGGGGGGGGTGGGGGGGGAGGCAGGAAAGTGGAGTTAAGGCCACAATCAGACCTGCCATGATCTTATTGAATGGCGGAGCAGGCTCAATGGACTGAATGGTCTCCTCCTAAACCGATTTCTCAGGCTCTTATGAATGTTAGCCAGTGCATAATCCCAGCACCATATAGTGTTAACTAGGCAAGAAATTACTTCCCTGAGGTAGAATCGCTGGCAGGTTGTGTTAGTGCCAGATTTCACTGGTAATCAAGGGAGATTCTGTGTGGCACAGCCACTCTTATTATGTTTTTTTAAATTTGGACACAAAGGGAGTAAAGGGATATGGGGATGGGGGCAGGAAAGTGGGAATAAGGTGGAAGATTTAGCCATCATCTTATTGAATGGTGGAGCAGGCTCGAGGGTCTGAATGGCCTCCTCCAGATTCTTATCTGCTGACATTAAATAAATGGAGCTGAACGGGATTGTGTTCAAGATAGCAACAACTTTGCATTCATATGGTGCCTTCGATGTGGCAAAGCATTCAGGAGATTATTAAGAAGAATTTGACCCTGAGCCACATAAGGAGATAATTAGGACAGGTATAGCAAAAGCTTGGACCAAGAGGTAAGTTATAAACTAAAAATAAAGTCTTCGCTCCTTTAGGAGAACTGGAACACAATTGCTGTTTGTCCCAGCCTTAATTCCAATTTGTGGTTGACACTGTTAAGGTTTATTTCCAACCCATTCTGGGTAATTTTTAATCCTCTGAGCTAAGGTTTCATGGGTAAACCACATCCACAGCATTTGCAGGTACCATATGGTGAATTCGGACATAACCTGAACCACGATGACCGGAGGCTTCTGGGTTTCAGCACCTCTATAGGCCCCTCTTCACTGCATCCCCTCCATACCAGCCAAAAATGAGAAGGAACTAAACTGCTGGAAAGCACATTTATAATTCCCAGCAAAGCGGTGAATACTCTTTAGCTCCACAAATATTGCACCAAGATTGGAAAAAATGAGGCCAACATACAAAGATGGAATTGGATTTAATAAGTGTTTTTCACAACCTCAGAACGCCCTGATGTGCTTTACAGTCAATGAAGTACTTTTGAAGTGTAGTTGCTTGACCCAGACCTCCCTGTCGCTGGCCATTTCAACACCCCCCCCAACCCTGCTCTCATGCCCACATGTCCGTCCTTGGCTTGCTGCATTGTTCCAGTGAAGCCCAACTCAAACTGGAGGAACAGCACCTCATTTCCGACTAGGCACTTTACAGCCTTCCAGACTGAATATTGAGTTCAACAATTTCAGATCATGAACTCTATCCACCAATTTTTTAATCCCCTTTTTTCTACATTCATTTTTATTTTTTATCCATTTTTATTTTATTTTCATTCATTTTATGATTTTATCCTTTCTTTAAATCTCGCCTTCTATCCCATTTTTAATCATTTTTTTCCCCACCATTGGCCCCTCCCCTACCCCATCCACCTAAAGGGCCATCTATTACTTGTTCCATGTTGTTCTTTCACACAATGCTATCCTTGTTCTGCTACTATCACATTCTGCTTTCTTACTTTTATGCCACTATCAGCACCTTCTTTAGCGCTAGCTACCACCATTAACACTCCCTTTGTCCTTTAGTTCATGAAATCTTTGTCAATCCCTCCTTTGTCCCCACCTATCACTGGCCTTCTAGCCAGCTCCACCTCCCCTCTAACAGTATAAATTTAATCACATTTCTGCTTCTCTTCAGCTCTGAAGAAGAGTCATACAGACTCGAAACGTTAACTCTGTTTCTCTCTCCACAGATGCTGCCAGACCTGCTGAGTTTTTCCAGCATTTTCTGTTTTTGTTACTTTTGAAGTGTAGTCACTGTTGTAACATAGGGAACAGTAGAGCCAATTTGTGCACAGCAAGCTCCCACAAACAGCAGCTAACTGACCAGATTATCTGTTCCTGTGATGTTGGTCAAAGGATAAATATCGGCCAGGACACCAGGGAGAACTCCCCTGCTCTTCTTCAAAATAGTGCCATGGGATCTTTCACTTCCACTGAGAGGCCAGTTGGGACCTTGGTATAATGTCTCATCCAACTGAAGGCACCTCTGACAGTCCAGCTTCCCCTCACTACTGCACTTGGAGTGTGAGCACAGAATTTTAACAAGTTTCTGGAGTGGGCTTTGAACATAGGAACAGGAGGAGGCCATTCAACCCTTCAAGCCTGCTCTGCCACTCAATTAAATCATGCTTGATCTGCACTCCTTATATCCAACATCAGTCAATATCCCTTAATACTTTTGGATAGCAAAAATCTATCAATCTCAGATTTAAAATTAACAATTGATCAAGCTTCAATTGCCATTTGTGGAAGAGAGTTCCAAACTTCTCCCACCCTCTGTGTGTAGAAGTGTTTCCTAATTTCACTCCCAAAAGGTCTGGATCTAATTTTTCAACTCTGCCCCCTAGTCCCAGACTCCCCAATCAGCGGAAATAGCTTCTCTCTATCTATCCTAACAGCTGGCTTTAATATCTCACAAACTTCGCTCAACTTTTCCCTTAACCTTCGAAATTGCAGTGAACATAACCTGAGCTTGAAGAAACAAATCTTGCAGCCTCAGACAGCTTTTCGATGATAGGACGTTAAAAATCATTTGGTTCATTCAACAGTTTGGTTTTATCACTCTTACTGGATACCCTGGCCCTAATAAGCATCACCAGTAATGTTTAGGATAGAGTGCTTAGTAGGGTGTCTGCTGAATGGGTAGCACTCTTACCTCTGACATTAGTTGGTTGTGGGTTCCAATTGACTCCAGGGATGTGAGCCCAAAATCCAGGCTGATGCTTGCAGGGCAGTACCGAGAGTGTGCTGTCTTGTCAGAGGTGCCATCTTTCAGGTTTGATGTTAAACTGAGGCTCCGTCTGCCCTCTCCAACAGATGTAGAAAATCCCACGGCACCATGCTGAAGTAGAGCAGGAGAGTTCTCCCTGATGTCCTGGTCAATATTTATCCCTCAACCAACATCACAAAATCAGATTATCTGGCCATTGTCCCATTGCTGTTTGTGGGAGCTTGCTGTGCGCAAATTGGCTTCTGTGTTTCCTACATTGCAACAGTGACTATGCTTTGGGTGTACCACATTGGTAGTATATCACTTTGGGACACCCTGCGGTTGTGAAAGATGCTATATAAATGCAAGTTTGTTCATTTTCTTTCAATATACCCCGCTGCTGACGTTTAGCTCTGTAATTAAGTGTTTGGTTGTTCATGTGAAGAAGTTAAGACACATTTGTATTATCCCCCTCTCTGGATCTTACAGAGGTGTTCAGCCTGGTAAAGGTTTGTCCCTGGCTGACTGACCCTGTTCCTATGGTTTCCTAAGGCCCAATGCCATTTTAAAATTTAAAATCCTAACCGCGATTTTAAAATTCTCACCCTCATTATCGAATCCCTCCAAACCCCGACTGTAATCTCCACCAACCCTCCAAGGTCTGGCTTCTAGAGCATCCCCGAATTTAATCGCTCCAACATTGGCGGCTGTGCCTTCAGTTGCCTGGGCCCTAAGTTCTGGGATTCCCTCCCTAAATCTCTCTGTCTCTCCTCCATAAGATGCTCCTTAAAGCCTACCTCACCTGTTCTAATATCTCCTTGTATGGCTCAGTGTCAAACTTTGACAGCGTTCTGTGAAGCACTTTGGGATGTTACATCATGATAAAAGGCGCTTTATAAATGAATGTTGTTCTTGCTGGCCCAGGGATTAAATTCAAATCTTCACAGCTCTGGAGCAATGAGGCATCTTATTGCATCAGGCGAGCAGAATGATAGACCGGTGTGATCGCAAGAGTATGTTTACCATGGCTTTAAGTTCTTATATCCCTGGGTTCCAACGTTGTGCAAATGGATATGGAGCACACTCTTCCACACAAGATACTCAGGATGCTGATAGGAGTGACTAATATCCCCTTGTGTACATGGCTGGGGTCAAATGTGGCTTCATAACACTCCTGTGGAGAAGGGTCATACGGACTCGGAACGTTAACTCTGTTTCTTTCTCCACAGACGCTGTCAGACCTGCTGAGTTTTTCCAGCATTTTCTGTTTTTATTTCAAATTTCCAGCATCTGCAGTATTTTGCTTTTATCCTGGTATTGGACACTTTGATTGGCCGCAGAGGCCCTGATTGTGAACTGGATCCACACCAGTCAGTGAAGTTAAAACTAAGACACAGCAGCTTTCTTTGTTGGAGAGAGTTAAGTGACATGGTTCACAGTCAACACTACTCCATCCCGCCAGTGTCCCAGCAATCCCCACCCGCCAGTGTCCCAGCAATCCCCACCCGCCAGTGTCCCAGCAATCCCCACCCACCAGTGTCCCAGCAATCCCCACCTACCAGTGTCCCAGCAATCCCCACCTACCAGTGTCCCAGCAATCCCCACCCGCCAGTGTCCCAGCAATCCACACCCGCCAGTGTCCCAGCAATCCCCACCCGCCAGTGTCCCAGCAATCCACACCCGCCAGTGTCCCAGCAATCCACACCCGCCAGTGTCCCAGCAATCCCCACCCGCCAGTGTCCCAGCAATCCCCACCCGCCAGTGTCCCAGCAATCCCCACCCGCCAGTGTCCCAGCAATCCCCACCCACCAGTGTCCCAGCAATCCCCACCTACCAGTGTCCCAGCAATCCCCATTTTTAGGTATACAAATACCAATCACCTGTTTAACAATGTAATTGCCCTGAAACCTTAACAAGGCAATTAATAAGACATTGATGCTGATCGGGCCTCCATGTAACAATGCGTCTCCATAACGACATCAGAGATTCCTTGGAGCGATGGTGATGAAGGCGGGAGCAGATATAATGACTCAACAGAACCCGGTGATAGAGGGCATGAGATGTTCGTTACAGATTTTCATATTTATATGCTGTGTTATGTGTTGATCTATAATACACAAACTTTAATATTCATATGCTGAGTGTTAGTATGCTCCTTTGTTGCTTTTTTGTTATTTTTTTGGAGTCTGGGGGTCACCTTAATTTTCAAGTGTTAAAATGGGGTTTTGGCGGGGAAATGGTTTGTGAGGTGTTGCTTTACTGTGTTGAGGGAGCTACGTAAATGCAACTTGTTATTGCTGCCAGCCATCAGCTTTAATGGGGAATGGTGTGCACTGTTCACCTCAAGGCCAGGGAGGACAATCCGACAGGGCAAGGGTGTTAAATGCGTTAACTCCGCTCTGTTCCAGAATAAAATGCTCCACTCCTTTCCAAGCTTAACTCTGCAGCCACCCCGTCAGTTCTTAGTAAGCACTCCAACCTTGATAACAAACAGCAATGAAAGAAAACATATGCTTTGTTCTTTACTAAATCCTCTTAAGAGTCGGGACACCACGTCTGCAATATGCTGTTCCCCGCTTAGCTCTTTTGTGCTTCATTAGGCCAGCAGCTCCTAAGACCCGTGTTCAATGAATTCGTATCCTGCCCGCTCCTGGCTTTTGGGAAAAACGTAAGGATTTAGTGTTCTGACAAAACAGCTTTAGGTCCACATGTGATCCCCTTCACTCACTCCCTCACTACCCACCGCCACCCCCCCCATCACCCCCCCTCTCCACTCAACCCCCAACCCCCCTCCATGCTTTAAAAATTAACAGAATTAAAGTTTGTTGCCTTTGAAATTCAGTGGATTGTGCATTATTTTTTATTGCTGTTGGATCCTATGACACGAATCATGTGGTTTCCGTCAGAACTGAGAACCGCGCAGTTTTATTTCATGAATGGAGCTCAGATATAGATTAGCCACAATCTGACTGAACAGGCACGAGGGGCTGAATGGACTCCTCCTGTTCAACAACAGCAACGTTTTATTTCCGATCATGAGATGTGACTGTGGCTGGCTGGGCCAGCATTTATTGCCCATCCCTAGTTGCCCCTTGAGAAGGTGGTGGTGAGCTGCCTTCTTGAACCGCTGCAGCCCCTGTGGTGTAGGTACACCCACAGTGCTGTTAGGGAGGGAGTTCCAGGATTTTGACCCAGCGACAGTGAAGGAACAATAATATAGTTCCAAGCTGGGATGGTGTGGGGCTTGGAGGGGAACTTCCAGGTGGCGGTGTTCCCCATGTGTCTGCTGTCCTTGTCCTTCTAGATGGTAGTGGTCGTGGGCTTGGAAGGTGCTGCCGAAGGAGCCTCAATGAGTTGCTGCAGTGCATCTTGTAGATGGTACATCGGTGATGGAGGTAGTGAATGTTGAAGGTGGTGGATTGGGGTGCCAATCAAGCGGGCTGCTTTGTCCTGGATGGTGCACTCGTCTAGAGTATTCCACCATTGTGGTTGTAGATGGTGAAAAAAATTCGGGGCGTTCCAAAGCACCTTTAAGGTAGTAAAACTGTCCCAAGGGGCTTCACAGGAATAAATATCAAACAAAAGTTACACTGAGTCACTTAAGGGCTGGTGATGAAAAGCTTGGCTAACGAGGTGGGTCTCAGAGGAGGAGAAAGAGGTGGACAGACAGAGAGGTTTAAGTGGGGTGGGCGGGGAGCGGGGGAGGGGTTAGGATTCCAGAGCTTAGGCCCTTTCACTACCTGACTGATATGTTGTAGTTGTCCTTCCTCAGTTGGGATCAGCACAGTTCAGGCTGTTCAATAAGCCTGGTCTGTAAATGTCTCCACCCACAGCCAGCGGGATTGAGCAGGAAGACTTTCTGAAGATGAGAGCCCTGCTGGTGCAGGACAGGCCTACATTCTGCTCTTAGCATTCCTCGCTTGTTGAAGAGTGACGTGTGGTTTTTGAAGTTGGGGTAACTTAACCCGTAACTTAATCACATCAGGAACGGATTAGGATAAACCGGCCGCAAATCCTGACTTTCTCAAAACAAACTGACTTTCAACACTGTCTCCACCTTTGTCCTCCATTTTACATGTCCTGTCAGATGGGTGTTCCATTCATATGCAAGAAGGAACCTTCCATGTGTATTGTGTTCTATTCCGGGCTCCACACTTCAGGAAGGATGGCAAGGCTTTGGGGATCGTTCGAAAGAGATCGACTGGACTGATACCGGGGATGAGCTACTTCAGTCATGAGAGGAGACTAGAGAAACTGGGATTATTATTTAGAGCAGGGAAGGTTAAATGGAGATGACTAAAAATTATGAATGGGTTCGATAGAGTAAATAAAGGGAAACTGCAGTGGCAAGAGGGGGTTGGTAACCAGAGGGCACAGACTTAAGTTGATTGGCAAAAGAGCCAGAGGCGATGTGAGGAGAAAGCACTGTGGGTGCTCAGTACCACCTTCTCAAGGGCAATTAAGGAATGGGCAATAAATGCTGGTCTTGGCGGCAATGGTCACACAACAAGAATGAATGAAAAAGCAAATGTGTACAGGCCAGGGATTGAGGATGATACTGGGCTCAGTTATGATACAATTGGTTGTTAAGTGATATGCTGTCCATGCCCTGTCCAGGCACACTGCAGCAGCCAACATTTAGATGCAAAAACATTCCAAGACACTTGACAGCAGCGCTAGCAAACCAGCATTTGACATTGAGCCATGCAAGCAGATGTTAGGACAGGAGACCCAAAACTTGATCAAAGAAGTAGATTTTCAGGGAGCATCTTAAAGGGGGGGAGAGGCAGAGAGATTTAAGGAGGGAATTCGAGATAACAGAAAGCAAGGTTGCCAATGGCGGGGTGAAGGAAATTAGAAATGTTCAGGACACCAGAGGTTTCTTTATTCTTTTTAATGGGATGTGGGCGTCACCGGCACCGGCTTTTGTTACCCATCCTTAATTGCCCTTCAACTGAGTGGCCTGCTAGGCCACTTTAGAGGGCTATTGAAAGTCAATGAGATTATTGCGGTCTGGAGTCACATGTAGGCCAGACCAAATAAGGACAGTAATGAACCAGATGGGTTTTTACAACAATTAACTGAGACTGGCTTTCAAACCCAGATTTCTTTTATTAGCTGAACTCCAGTTCCACTAGCTGCCATCGTCGGGATTTGACCCATGTCACCGGAGCATTAGCTTGGGCCTCAGGGTTGCTAAGCACCAGTGACGTCGTCACCAGGCCACCATCACCTCTCAAGTGGAAGAAGGCGGGGTTTCTCTCAGCGTTGCCAGGCTTGGGGGAGGTGACAGGGATAAGGAAGATCCTTCACCAATGGTGTGGGGAGAAAACAGAGCAGTGAGACTAGACTTGGATTGCTTTAGCCAAGGGCCAACATAGGTTTGAAGGACCAAATGGGATCTTGCTGTGCTGTGTGGCCGGGACCCGCTGCAGGGGGGGTGGGGGGAGTGGGGGGAGTTGGGGGGGACGAGGTGGCAGCCAGGAGTCCATTGACTTGCAGCGGGACAGGAAGATCCCAGCAGTGGGGGGGGGGGGGGGTGTGGGGGGTGGGGGGGTGGAAAATCCCCCCCACTATGTCTCTACAGTGCCAACAGATGGGGGAAGGGGAGACACTGAGAGCGGATAAATGTTAAACTTTCATCTTCCACACAACTGTAGGAATAATGCTACTGAATCCAGGTCATCGACAAACACTCGCTTTAAAACCCAACTGGAGACTCAGAGTGGCGCGTGTGCCCTGTCTTAGACAGGTGTCGCTGGAAGATTAGTGACAGCCTCAGCTCATCCTCACAATGATGTCAATATTTTGTGCTTTGTTCAGCACATAAACTGACAGCTTCAGCAGCTCCTGTAACCCCTGAAGCACCCCATAGGCAGCCACCCCTTTACACACACAGTCAGGAGACAGGGTCAGTTTGGTCAGTTTGATGTGTCGCTCTTGCCTCAGATGGGCGCTCACGTTGACAGGTACTGTCTAAAACCACTCTACCTCCGCACTGCGATCAAACAAACTATAACGCCAGGTTTCACTGGGGAGCATCAGAGTGTACAGTGTTAGAACGTACGAATTAGGAGCAAGAGTAGGCCATTCAGCTCCTTAAGCCTGCCCTGCACTTGATAAAATCATGGCTGATCTGATTGTGGCCTCAACTCTACTTTCCTGCCTACCCCCTGTAGCCTTTCACTCCCTTGTCAACCAAGAATCTACCAAACTCAACATTAAAAATATTCAATACCCTACCTCCACTCCTCTCTGGGAAAGAGAATTCCACAGACTAGAGACCCCCTGAGAGAAGAAAAAATTCTCCTCACCTCCATATTAAATGGGAGACACCTTATTTTTAAACTGTGTCCCCTGGTTCTAGTCTCTCCCATAAGAGGAGACGTCCTGTCAGTATCCACCCTGTCAAGCCCCCTCAGGATCTGATATGTTTTAATAGGCAGAATTTCACAGCCCCTCTCGCCAGTGGGATTTTCTGGTCTTGCCGTAGTCAGTGGGCTTTTGAATGGCTCATCGCATTTTCCGGACCATCCCCAACATGATGGGGCTGTAAAATTCTGCCCAATGAGATCAGCCCTGACATTCTTACATTCCCCTTTTGATGCTATTTTGATGACATTTGGCCTCTTATGCTTTCATGTCAGTTGTGGCTTAGTTAGTAGTGCTCTAGCTCCTAAATTGGAAGGTTATGAGCCCGTGTCCCATCCCAGGACTTGAGCATAAATATCTAGGCTGACAGTACAGTGCTGAGGGAGTGCAGCATTGCTGGAGGCACCATCTTTCAGATGAGGTGTTAAACCATAGCCCCGCCTCAACTGGACATAAAATATCCCGCGACATTATTTGGAAGATGAGTTCTCCCTGGTGTCCTGGCTGATATTTACCGTTCAATCAACATCACAAAGGCAGGTAAGCTGAGATGGTTATCCCGTTGCTGTTTGTGGGAGCTTGCTGTGCATGAGCTGGCTGCAGCGTTTCCGACATTACAGCAGCCGCCACACGTCATTGGCTGCAAAGCTCCTTGGGAGGTTCTGAAGTTGCAAAGGGGTGCCACAGAAATGCAAGCCTTTCCTTCCCACTGGCTTGACTTCCCGGAGAATTTACGAGCCAGTCCATAAACTGTCCCCTGCAATTGCTCTCTGCTTGACCCTAAGGTCTGTTTGTTTTCGCCACAATTTCATCAGAACACCTCCCTGGTGTTATGAAACGGTCAGAACTGGTTTAACACAGCTCCCTCTTAATGCTGAAACATTTTGATTGTGTTCCAGACAGATTACCACTGAGCAATTCCACGGGAGGTAAGGTAGTAATATAAAATGCATAATTAATAATGAGCTGCAGATTATTAATCAGTAAGCTTCCATTGGCCATGTTTCAGTCACTGATTTATCAGCGTGGATGCTGTTTAGTGTCACCATCTGCCATGTCAGCTAAGAAATTAACTTAAATTAATAAAATGACCTCCATCAGCTCCACTGGATCTCTATAATAAACATAATTAAATAATAATCACAATACATACACTTGTATCATGTCACAACATTTCCCAAATTGAATTAAATTCAGAGTGTGCCTAACAACTGGGGCAGTCAATCTGTGTCAGTCATGTTTCTCGAACAACAAGAGCTGATTATTAATTTGTATCCTCAGAGGAAAGATTTGCTAGTCGGAGAATTCCTCCAGCTGCGAATAATTCCACGGGATGTTTAAGATCCTCCAGAATTGCCAGATGAAATCTCGGCTTCGAATGTGAGCCCAAAGGAAAGGCGGCACTATCGACAGCGCTGGATTTACTGGCGATCACTCTGCCTTGTCCAAATCCCTCCACGACCCTTGCCCCCCTGCCTTATCTCTGTCATCTCTTCCAGCCCTACAACCCTGACAGATCTCTGTGTTCCGCTAATTCTAGCCTCTTGTGCATCCCCGATTGGTGCCCATCTTGTCAGCTGCCTGGGCCCTAAGCCCTGGATTTCCCTCCACCTCGCTCTCCTTCTCTAAGACGGCCCTTAAAACCTACCTCTTTGACCAAGCTCTTGGTCACCTGTCCTAATATCTTCTTGTGAGGCTCGGTTTCAGAATTTGCCTGCTAACACTCCTAGGATGTTAATGTAAAGTTTTGCTGCTGGTGTGGGACTAGAGCCCCAACTTCATGAATTTGGAGATATTATTGTGACAAGCTGCTACAATTATAGACTAGTCTGCTTGTAAGAGTAGGTTTATCATAGTTTTGTTATGAGTTCTTATATCCCTGGCTTGCACTATTGCATGGGTAGCTGCTAGGTGCATCCTTAAACATGATATACGCAGACTGCTGATGGAGCTCCATCTTACACAGAACAAAAGCTAAACAAAGACCCAAACTTGCCTCAGCACCCCTTAAACTGGCTTGATGATTATGGTGTGGTTCAGGGATATGGGGACAAGGTGGGTGGGCGGATTGGATTGAGAGATATGAGGGGAAGGTGTGTGGGTGGGGCTGAGGGGTGCAGGAAGAAGATACGTAGTGGGGTTGAGCGATATGGGGAGGTGGGTGGGTGGGGCTGAGGGATATGGGGGCAAGGTGGGTGGGTGGGGTTGAAGGATATGGGGAGAAGGTGGATGGGGTTGAGGGATATGGGGAGAAAATGGGTGGGTGGGGTTGGACAACATGGTGAGAAAGTGTCCAATCTTCACAATATTTCAAGTCACATGGGATTTAAACTTGTGTGTTGCGTGTTGTGTGTTGCGTGTTGCGTGTTGTGTGTTGCATGTTGTGTTGTGTGTTGTGTGTTGCATGTGTGTTGCATGTTGTGTGCTGTGTGTTGCATGTTGCATGTTGTGTGTTTCATGTTGTGTGTTGCATGTTGCATGTTGTGTGTTGCATGTTGTGTGTTGCATGTTGCGTGTTGTGTGTTGCATGTTGTGTGTTGCATGTTGCGTGTTGTGTGTTGCATGTTGTGTGTTGCATGTTGCGTGTTGTGTGTTGCATGTTGTGTGTTGCGTGTTGTGTGTTGCGTGTTGCGTGTTGTGTGTTGCATGTTGTGTGTTGCGTGTTGTGTGTTGCGTGTTGTGTGTTGCGTGTTGCGTGTTGTGTGTTGCATGTTGTGTGTTGCATGTTGTGTTGTGTGTTGTGTGTTGCATGTGTGTTGCATGTTGTGTGCTGTGTGTTGCATGTTGTGTGTTGTGTGTTGCATGTTGCATGTTGTGTGTTTCATGTTGTGTGTTGCATGTTGCATGTTGTGTGTTGCATGTTGTGTGTTGCATGTTGCGTGTTGTGTGTTGCATGTTGTGTGTTGCGTGTTGTGTGTTGCATGTTGTGTGTTGCGTGTTGTGTGTTGCATGTTGTGTGTTGCGTGTTGTGTGTTGTGTGTACATTTGTCAATAACATGAAAGGAAAATTTCTGCTTTTCAACACACCTGATGCAGCAAATTCCTCCAGTCAGCTCCTATTAAATGTTCCCTTTGCTTTACAGGAAAGCAGTTTAAACTCAACATGAGACAGGTAAAGTTGGAGCTAGCCTTGAGTCAAGAGCTTATACCAGAGTAGTCACTACACTTCAAATGCATTTCCTTGGCTGTAAAGTGCTTTAGGATGTGGTGGGTGTCTTTATAGCTCACAGATAGAGAGAGAGAGAGAGAGAGAGAGAGAGAATGGGCCTAAGAACATACAAATTAGGAGCAGGAGGAGGCCATTCGGCCCATTGAGCCTGTTCCGCCATTCAATAAGATCATGGCTGATCTGATTGTGGCCTCAACTCCACTTTCCTGCCCGTCCCCCATAACCCTGGAGTCCCTTGTCAGTCAAAAATCTGTCTAACTCAGTCTTGAATATATCCAATGACCCAGCCTCCACTGCTCTCTGGGAGAGAGAATTCCACAGATTAATGACCCTCTGAGAGGAGAAATTCCTCCTTATCTCCGTCTTAAATGGGAGACCCCTTAATCTGAAACTATACCCCTTAGTTCTAGATCTGGTCATTATTACAGTGTTGCTTATGGGATCTTGCTGTGTGTAAATTGGCTGCCGTGTTTCTTACATCACAACAGTGACCTCATTGGCTGTAAAATGCTTTGAGATAGCCAGTGATGGTAAAAGGTGCTATATAAATGCAATTCAACCTTTCTCTTTCAATTGTGAAGCAGAGTTATACTGAAGACCAGTTGAAGATTAAAGGTCTTCTCAGGCACAGTGATCAAAGGGACATAATTCATTCACATTGTTTAACTGAGCCAATATATTTTTCAGGATTTGGGATACAGTGTATAAGATCAATCGGGCAGAAGGGGGAGATGACTGGCCTTTTTCTCTTTCATACTGAAAAAGAACAGGTATAACCTGACACAAGAGGGGCCTGCATTTTATAATTAAAGCCCTTTTTATTCCTGAGTGCAAGCAGCAAGTATTAATTAGCAGTTTTATATTTCATCCTTTCTACAGAGGAACTTTCCTTTCATTAGCTATTTGTTTGTTGTTTGACGAGGCGGGGGGGGGGTGGTGGTTGGGGATGAGGTTGGGTTCGTTTGCGGGGAGGGCAGAGGTAGTGTGGGGTTTGGCGCTGCGGCTAATTGTCTGGGGCCAGAGGCTGGGATTAAGGAATTGTGGCCCCATTGAAGAAGGTTAACTTGAAAGAAGGCCAGCGAGAATTTCCCCAGCTCAAACTCCCCTCCATGCTGCACTCTCTTTTGTTTGGAATAAATAGGATTTACAGATCTTGCAGGCCCCCAGTAAACAAAAGCCTGCGCCTATAGCGCTGTTTCATGCTGGAGTTTGGCTTCAGCCTGTCCAGTCTCTAAGGGAGGGCCTTCCCCAATGGACAAACACTGCTCAGAAATAAAGAAAAATTCACAATCAAGCACTTTCACCTCACAGACGGAATGAAAGGACTTGGATTCATATAGTGCCTTTCGTGACCCAGAGCACTTTTGTAGCCAACGAAGTACTTTTTTGAAGTGTAGTCACTGCTGTAATGTAAGAAACACGGCAGCCAATTTGCGCACAGCAAGCTCCCACAAACAGCAATGAGATAATGACCAGATAATCTGCTTTTTGTCATATTGATTGAGGGATAAATGTTGGCCAGGGCACTGGGGTGAATTCCCCTGCTCTCCTTCAAAGTAGCGGCCGGGGGATCTTTAACGCCCACCTCGAAAGTCAGGCAGGGCCTCAGTTTGATGTCTCATCCGGAAGCCTGCTCCTCTGACAGAGCAGCACTCCCTCAGTACAGCCCTGGCGCATCGACCTAGGTTTTGAAGTCCCTGGAATGGAACATGAAACCACAGCCTTCTGCCTCGGAGGCTGGAGTGCTACCTTTGAGCCTTAGCTGACGCACAATATGTAGAGAGAAATACCGCCTAAAACGTTTGGCCTTGTCACCCGGACTGTGCCATTGGGTGTTGGTGTCACCCTACCAACCTCTGCAGGGATGAAGTAGACTTGCCCATTTGGCCCGGGTGAAGGGGGAGGGGGTGGTTTGGGCATGTCGGGGGACATCCCAGCGGATTGGCGGCCAAGGAGGCCAACACCAGACTTTGGGAGGGCGGGGGGGAGGTTTGGCGGGGGGGGGGGGGTGGTGTGGCTGGGTCATTCTGGTCTTGTCCAGGGGTGTGCATTCCTGATGGCGCTGGTAGGCTTTGAGGCTTTGAGGCCTTCGCAAAGTCAGTGGGTCAGGAGTGGAGGAACGCATTTCTGGAATCTTCTGCACGTCGGGTAGAAAGAAAGACGCTTTGATTTATACAGCGCCATCGTCTCATCTCTCAGAAAAGATCTCAAACCCACGCATTCACTCAATCTCCAAGTAGGGTTGCTAACTGTGATTAAATATATTCCTGGAGGTTTCATCATATGACTCACCTCCATGCTCCAGCCATTAGTCGGCCATCCTTGTGACATACAGCCTTCCTACGCCAACTGGAAAGCAAAAAGACTCATTACCCAATTGGATGATGCTTGACTGTCAATCAAACAGCCTTTTTTCCCCCATTTTCAATATTTTCATATCTGGGTGCAGAGAAATCTTCAAAGTAAATGATAAAGAAAAACAATCTCTTTTAATGCCCTGATGATTTTTCTCCAGGTTTGCACATCTCAGTGTCCTGGAGATTGATCTTCAATTCCTGGAGACTCCAGGTCAGTCCTGCGGGGGCTGTTGGCAACCCTAGGTCCTGTGGCTGTCGCTACACGGGCAAGTGCAAGTCGCACAGCAAGGAAGCAGTAAGAAAGCGAATCACGGCTCCTCTTCTTCGAAATAGTGGCTTCCCCACCCACCTCCGCAACCTCGAGGGAGAGAGAGCAGGCGGGGCCTCGGCTTAACCTCTCACCCGTGAAAGATGGCACCGCCAACAGCGCAGCACCTCCCACGCCCATCCCGCGGTATTGATGCTGGGCCTGTTAGCCTCGATCCCGTGACCTTCTGAGTCATTGGTGAGAGTGTCACACCTGATATCTAAATCCAGAGTTGTGTCTCTGTAGGGGAATAATTGGGGCTCCTCCAGTTCACCACAGTCCTGGCAGGACCAGGTTTGCTTAAAGGTGGAGCTTTCCTTTTCTGTAAGCCTCTTTAAAAAAGCATGGAAATTAAGTGTTTTGTGGCCCTAGGGCTTAGCGTTATGACTCGCCTACACAGTGACTTCATGATCCCTGCTCTTCCCTTGTGAGGGTTGGGCTGAAACACTTGAACTTTGCTCTCGGGCTTTATGCTAATAAATTGCTACCATCTTTCATGAAGATTATTTCCTCGAGAACGCTTCCCCATAGCTCCTATTAACAAACGTCGTGTCATTGGCCTATTCCCACAGGCCACCCTGCTCCACGCCCTTGTCATGGTCGCCCATTGTGGAGTCCCACTCCGCCCTCGGAGACTTGAGCACACAATCCAGCCGGACCCCCCCCAAGTGCAGGGCTGAGGGAGTGCTGCATTGCCGGAGGTGCCATCTTGTGGGATGAGATGTTAAACTAAGGTCCCCGTTGGCTCTCTCAGGTGGAGGTAAAGGAGCCCGCACATCCAAATGAGAAAAACCATAGATTCGCAGAATGGCTCCAGCGCTGAAGGAGGCCATTCAGCCCATTGTGCCCCATGCTGGCCCTCTGCAAGAGCAGTTGGCCTCCTCCCGCTTTCCTGCCTTTTCCTCGTAGCCTTGCAAAGGTTTCCTTCTCAGATATTCATCCAAAATCCTGTTGAAAGCCACGATTGAACCGGCCTCCAGCACACTCTCGGGCAGAACATTCCAGATCCTAACCACTCGCTGTGTAGGAAAACCTTTCCTCATGTTGCCATTGGTTCTTTTATGAATCACAGTCATTGAACAAGAGTAACTATCCACAGTGTCCCGGGGCTGATACTTAATCCCCATTCAGCATCATTAAACCAGATGATCTAGTCATTATCGCATTGCTGTTTGCAGGAGCTTACTGTGTGTAAATTGGCTGCTGCATTTCTGATATTACAACAGTGACTACACACTTCAGAAGCAGTTAATTACTGTAAAGTGCTTTTTGGGACACCTTGAGGTGTGAAAGGCACTATCTAAATGCAGTCTTCCTTTCTTGAGATGTGGGTATCACTGGTAAGGCCAGCATTTGTTACCCATCCTTAATTGCCCTTGAATTTTGTGTCTTGCTCGGCCATTTCAGAGGGGCAGTTAAGACTCAACCACATTGCTGTGGGTCTGGAGTCTCATGTAGGCCAGACCGGGTAAGGACGGCAGATTTCCCTCCCTAAAGGGCATTGGTGAACCAGAAGGGTTTTTACAACAATTGATGATAGTTTCATGGTCACCATCACCTGAGACTAGCTTTATAGTTCCAGATTTATGAATTCAGTACAAATTCCATGCTGCCCTGGTGGGATTTGAACCCATGTCCCCAGAGCTAGCCTGATTCCTTCAGTGATATTATCACTACACCGCCATCTCCCCCTTTCTTTTTCACACCCTATTAATGCCCACTGTTTCCCACACACTCATTTGTGTGCCTGTGCCCCATTTCCTCCTCGCTTTCAAAAGTCTCTGTAAACCTCCTCGCTTAACATGCTTTTACCTCCATATTTTCTTGGCCTCCCTTGGTTTCTGTTTTTGCCCTCTGCCCTGTAAAGCACTCTCTGGGGTTGCCAGCCCTCTAGGATTAACCTGGAGTCTCCAGGAATAATTAAAGATTAATTTCGCAGACAGCGCCTCCAGCAAAATCCAGGAGAAACATTACAAAAAGGTATTTGGTACTTTTTGCGTTTTCTCAGGACACTTTTTGTTTATTGTAAAAATATGTGAGATGCGGTGGCTCAGTTAAGGAGCTTCCACGTTAAGTCAAAGGAGAAAATGTTGCGTCCCCTTCCAAATCCTTATGACTGATCTAACTCTGCTTATTCATTTAAGTGGCAGGGGAAAGGGGGGCTTTGGTGTTAGGGCAGAGACGGCTATGGACTGGAGGTAGGCCTCAAGCCTGAGAGCCGCAGGCCCGGCCTGTGCTGCCAGGCTTTAATGGGGAAGGAATGAAAGACTCTCCAAATTGCACATGACGTAGATCAAAAATGTTTTCGGTGCACAGCCACGGATTTCGGATGCAATTTAGCCCCTTTGCTGTGGGGCAAGAAAAAGCTGCTGAGAATTAAGTCAAGAAACACACACAAAAAAGAAAAGCTAACAGCATTAGCATGGCTTAGTTGGTGACAGACTCTGTTTTCTCCCCAGTATAAACCGCATTATCCAGCATGTTCCTGTTGTTAGATTTGACAGCTGCGTGTTAACTAGCCCCGACAAATCTTTGCAGGAAACCTCAGCATCTACATTACAAATGGGCCTGGATTACAGTTTTATCCACGATTTTTAATATGATCTGGTTAAACGCTCATCAAATCTCTTTACCTTGCACAGGCCCAGGCAGATATTAAGAGAGCTGAAAATTTAAAAAAAAACCTAGACTTGCAGCCCATTTCATGAGCTTTTCGCTTGCATCGTCCCAAAGCGTTTCGCGGCCAATGAAGCTCTCGAAGTGTAGTCACTGCTGCAATGTAGGAAACGTGGCAGCCAAGTTGCGCACAGCAAGATCCCAAAACCAGCAATGTGATAATGACCGAATAATCTGTCTTCCTTTGGTGTTGTTTGATGAAAAGCTTTTGTGTGCAAACAGTGGTGGGGATTTGGAAAGCCCTGCTGTAGAGGGTGGTGGATACAGACTCAATAGTAACCCCAAGAAGGGAATTGGATAAATACTTGAAGGAGAAAAGATTGAAGGAAATGAGTGGATGAACGGGACCAACTGGGTTGCTCTTCGAAAGGGCTGGCGCAGACTGGACAGGACGAATGGCCTCCTTCTGTGCTGCAGCGTCCTGTGATTCAATCATTCTGCGGGGAGTTGGTGGGGAAGTGGTGATGCGATGTGATGGGGCTAGTAAACCCAGGCTAATGCTCTGGGGGTCATCAGTTCAAATCCTATCACAGCGGTTGGTGGAATTTGAATTCAAGTAATAAAATCTGGGATATAATGTAAGTCTCAGTGATGGTATCATGAGTGGTCATAAAAACCCATCTGGTTCACTAATGCCTCTTTAGGGAAGGAAATCTGCCATCCTTACCCGGTCTGGCCTACATGTGATTCCAGACCCACAGCCATGTGGTTGACCCTTAACTACTCCCTGAAATGGCCTAGCAAGCTATTGAGTTCTAGGGCAATTAGGGATAGGCAACACAATTGCCAACAACGCCCACATCCCATGAAGGAATAGAGGGGAGAAAAAGACACTGAGCGATCAAGGGGCTTCGATGAACAGCTTAGGTAACTCGAACAACGCCAGTGAGTGGCAGCAGAGTGGGGTTTTGCTGGTGAGTGGCCTGACCACCTTGTCCAATCGCTGCTGGGAGCAAAGCCGTAACAGTGTAATCCCATGTCGCTTAAAAACAAGCCCTGTCAACACAGGATTGACATCGCGATCCGTTCATTAAGGAGATGCCTAGAAGAGACGCACCATGCGACCTTCTCAATGGGTTTCAAGAAAAAAGGGGCTTGTTCTGTGCAGATTTGGGTCATCAGAACAAACAAAAAAACACCAGGCTCGCACTTGCAGGACAATCTCCCAGCCAACAAAGCAAACCCGTCGCAAAGCTCCCCTTCAGCGAATATGCAGCTAAAATACAACACGAGGGAGGAACTCGCATTTATGTTGCACCTTTCACATCCTCGGGAGGTTCCATTTCCAACTAAGCATTTTCTCGAAGTAGGAAAATGCAGCCTCCAACTTGCAGGGAGTAAGATCCCAGCGGTGAAATGAACGACCGCCTAATCTGTTTTGTTTAAAACATTTGTAAGCGATGTTGCTTCAGGAGTAAGTATTGGGCCAGGACACCCATCACTGCTCTTCTTCGAAGTGCTACCGTAGGATCTTTTCGATTCACCTGAGAGAGGAGGCAAGGCCTCGGTTTAATGTCCGATCCGAAAAGACAGCGCCTCCAACAGTGCAGCACTCCCTCGGTACTGCAGTGGGTGGGGGGAGGGGGCATGGGATTTTCCACACCCGCCCACAACGCGGCCGGAAAATCCTGGCATGGATTTTCCGCTCAAGTCTCCGGAGCGGAGGGGAAAGGCGCTATATAAATGTGAGGCTTTCTTCCCAAATCTCAGGTGAAGGCACTATCAGGTTTGGCCGTGATTCTTTCTGCCCAACAACTACAGGTTGCATTGATGTAGGCGCCTTTAACGCAGTACAACACCTTGATACTATGTTAAAGGTGCTATATAAATGCAAGTAGCTGTTGTATGTCCCAGGGGTGCTTCAGGGAAAAACTTGGCCCTGGGTTACATGAGGATACTCTAGGGCAGGCAACAAAATCTCGGTCCAAGTGGTAGGTTTACAAGGCTGCCTTAAAGGAGGAGAGAGATTAGAGCGAGAGAAAGGTGGAGAGGTTTTTACGGAGGGAATTCCGGAGTGTAAGGCCTCGGACAGCTGAAGGCCCAGCTGCAGTGGCAGGGCTAAGAGGGTGGGTTGTCCGGGGTCGGGGGTGGGCTGCCTGTACAGTAGCTCTGAGTTGAGTATTTTCAGGGACGGGGCGGAAGGGAGGTATACTAACAAGGGGGCGAAAAGTTATCGGGGGTAGGCAGGAGCATGGGTTTGAGGTTACAATCAGATCAGCCATGATTGTATTGAATGGCGTAGCAGGCTCGAGGGGCCGAATGGCCTCCTCCTGCTCCTAATTCATATGTAAATACTACTTTACTCTGGTCCCATTATCTAATTGCCATTCGAGGCCTATAGGGATGCTAACTGAGGCAGTGTTGTCACATTACGGACGCAATTGCTTCCATATGGCTTCAGTAAGAGACAAACGCTCTCCTTTTTGCTTTGATCAGTTTTGACAGAGTTGTCATTCCACACACCCAGGCTGCAATTAGCCAGAGAAGGCCCGATGGTTGGTAGAATCAATACAGGACTAAAATCTTCCTGCCAGGCCCTTTGGCCAAGGCCTTCAGGCCACATATGTGCTGTGCTTTTGCTTTCAGTATCAATCAACTGCTTTTTCTCCCTTGCCCGATTTTAACATTCTTTACTCTAATCTCCATAAACATTGCAAAGTCTTTCCACCTGGAAGAAGCCCCAAACACACTTGACCTAATCCCTCGGGGGTCCCTGGATACCGCAGGCTGATCACGGACAACTCCCTCGCTCGTGGGGCCTCGGATTGGCTCCACGCCTGGCTGGAGCTCCGGAAAAGTCAGTTTACTATCCAAGTGGCAAAGCTAGGACAAAAAAAAAATAGGGAGGAAAATTGGGAATAAGAGGATGAAAAGTTGAAGGGAGAAAGGAAGAACGGAAGAAAGCAAGAAAGAAAGATGCATTTTTTGCGGTGCCTTTAGCAACGGCAGGACACCTCAAAGCACATTTCAGCCACACTTCTGATGTGTCGTAACTGACTCCTTTATGTCTTATCATAAGACATAAGAATTGCTCTACAGAGAGCTGGCATGGGCTCGATGGGTCATATGGTCTTCTGTGCTGTTATGACTTTATAAGAAATAGGGGCAGGAGTAGACCATTCAGCCCGTCAACCCGCTCTGCCATTCAGTACGATCATGACTGATCTCCTGCCTCAACTCCACTTTCCTGCTCACTCCCCAGATTCCCGGAGGGAGCAAAACCAACCATCCACAACCCCCTGGGCTAGAAAATTCCAAAGGCTCACCACCTTTGAGTGAAGAAATTCTCCTCAGCTCAGTCCTAATGGCCGACGCCTCATCCTGAGACTGCGACTGCCTGTTCTAGGTTCAGACCCCCTTCGGAATCGTGTATGTTCCAATGAGGTTGCCTCTCATTCCGCGAAACTCCAGGGGGGTGGGGGGGGGGGCCTTTTTTTTCTCCCTTTATTCTATCATGTCATGTGGGGCGGGGCATCACTGGCAAGGTCAGCATTTGCTGCCCAAATCTAATGCCCTTTGAATGGAACGGCTTGCTGGGGCAGTAAGGAGTCGGTAACGTTGATCAGGATCTAGAGTTACACGTGGGCCGCATCAGGTGTGGGCAGCAGCTTTGGTGAACCAGATGGGTTTTTGCAATCAGTGAATCATGTTAGTATACCTCTCTTCTGCCCCCACCCTTGAAAATACTCAATTCAGAGCTGCTGTACAACAATCACTGCCATGGTCCCCATTACTGAGATAAGCTTTCAATTGCAGGTTTTGATTAAAAACAGTTCAAATTCCACCAGCTGCCACAGTGGGATTTGAACCCATGTCCACAGAACACAACCTGGATGTACAGGATTATTAGTCCACTGACATTCCCACTACACCACCAAACAGTGACCCAATTTGCCCAGGCTTTCTACATAACCCAGGAACATAGACCCGGGAAAGCATTGGATTACACTGATACCAAGGTACAGTGTGGGAAAAGCAGGTTGCCAACACACTGAAAGCTGCTCTTTGCCTCAAAACCTGTACATTATTCATTAAATTTGTAAAGGTACGACGCATAACGCTTCAAATTTGACTTTACATAAAGAGCAATACAGTTCAGTTTCTTTCAATACAGCATGCGGCACTCTGAGGGTTCTCACTGCTCTTACAATTACAGGTTATATTTACAATATTCATTTCATGTCAAACATACAGCCCGAGGGCTTATAAAGGGGGTTCCTGCCCCTCAGTGTACTATGGCGGGAGGGCCTTAGATATTGCACCCTTGCGGTGGCTGCCCCAAACTTTATTGCGCCCCTCAGCACGTAGTCCTGGGCATTGGAATGTGCCAGTCTGCAACTCTCAGTCGAGGGCAACTCTTTGCACTGGGAGACCAACAAGTTTCGGGCAGACCAAAGAGCGTCTTTCACTGAGCTGATGGCCCTCCAGCTGCAGCTGATGTTTCTCTCGGTGTGTGTCAATGTGAGAGTCCTGTGTTATGGAAATGCTGCAGGTGACCCTTAGGGGAGTCAGTGGTGTAGTGGTAAAGTGACTGGGCCTATAGGCCTAGGGGCATCTATTCAATCCCACCATGGGCGGCCGGATGAATTAATAAATCTGGAAATGAAAGCTAGGCTGGTATTTTTCAGCCCCGTTGTCCATTGGCTCTCAGTGGGACTGGATGATCCCAGTGGTGGGCGGGGCCAGAACCCCCCCCCGCCAATCTCAGCGATGGCGGCCATGAAACAGTCACTGATTTCTGTAAAAACCCGTCTGCTTCACCGATGCCCCCTTTAGGGAAGGAAATCTGCCGTTCCCATGGCAATGCGGTTGGCGCTGACATGGTCAACAGGCCACACAGTTCAAAAGGAACTTGGGATGGGCAACAAATGCTGGCCTTGCCAGTGGTGCCCACATGCCAAGAAGGAAGGACAGAAAAACTGAAGCCTCCTTCCTGGTCCATTAATGATGAACAAGCAGCAGTGCAAAACTGCATAAAGCCCCAGCGATTATAAATCAAGGGCTAATATTGTGGAAGGCCATTTAGTCCAGTTTTAGCTCCCGCATCAGGACAGACCTATCAAAGCCTGTGTGGGGCAGTGTGTGTTATAGTTCACTCAGGGAGTCAGAGTTGCTATGGCAACATGCACAATGTAGCCTGGAGCTATGGATAGTGATGGTAAAGACTCCAACATTCTTCCCATCACACGGCTGACCAGGAATCTCTCCCACTCTTACCACCTGCCATTGGTGTGTGTTGGAAGGATTCGCAGGTTGATTCTCAACCTGTTTGGCTGCGTCATGAACACACCTTCCTTGGCCATCAAGTCCTGGAGTGGGACTCGAACCCAGAGCTTCTGGCTCAGGGGCAGGGTTGTTACCCACAGTGGCACAAAACTTCCATCAAAGCCTGTAGCCATTCGCTAAATGGTCCCAGTGGTTTGTATCCATCAATCCACCCAGACGTCCATTCCAAATGCTGATTGCTCTTCATATGAAGACCTTCCTGACTTGAGTATTGAATTTGCCTCTTACCAATTGGTGCAATGATTTAATTTGAAGTATCCATTCTCAGTGTTGATGCCAATGCTTGACCTTTTTTTGTATTCTTTTATGGGATGCGAGAGTTGCTGGCTAGGCCAGCATTTATTGCCCATCCCTAATTGCCCCTTGAGAAGGTGGTGGTGAGCTGCCTTCTCAAACCGCTGCAGTCCATGTGGTGTAGGTACACCCACAGTGCTGTTAGGGAGGGAGTTCCAGGATTTTGACCCAGCGACAGTGAAGGAACGGCGATATATTTCCAAGTCAAGATGGTGAGTGGCTTGGAGGGGAACTTCCAGGTGGTGTTGTTCCCATCTGTCTGCTGCCTTTGTCCTTCTGGGTGATAGAGGTTGTGGTTTTGGAAGTTGCTGTCAAAGGAGGTTTGGTGAGCTGCTCCAGCGCATCTTGTAGATGGTACACACTGCTGCCACTGTGCATTGGTTGTGCTGGTGGGAGTGAATATTTAACATGGAGGGTGGTGCCAACTGCAGGGACCATTGCAAACAAGGTACCCTGAAGCATTTCATTGGATATGACAGATCTTCCATAAGGGGAAGACTAACAATCTGATTGAAAATCTGAACTTGCCGGGCCTGAGAGTTTACTCAAGGCCTTGAGCTAATCAGGGAAGTCAGCCAGTTTATGAGAGGGTATTGGGGCTTTGTCCATGAAATGGGCCAGTTCCAATTATCCCAGAACCCATTGCACTCAGCCAGTGTTACTACTGCTCTTCAAATCTGTATTCTTTCCACACTAATTATATAGCAGCCAAGCTGGAGAAATCCATTCCCTAACCAGAGTATTAGCCTTTAAGACAAAATTCCATCAAGTCTTTACGCATTGTACCAAATTACCTCAATTATACCAAAGTTACCCTACAACAACATCAACTAACATTCATGAAGCTCCTTTAACATAGTAAACATCCCAAACGCACTTCGCAGGAACATTATCAAACAAAATTTGACACATGACAGGTGATTAAAAACTCAGTCAAAGTGCTTGGCTTTACAGAGCATCTTAAAGGAGGAGAGAGAACCAGAGAGGTCTCGGAAGGGAATCTCAGGGTTTAGGGTCTTAACAACTGGAGGCAAGGCCGTCAGTAGTGGACTGATTAACGTCAGTGGCATATGTAGGAGGCCAGACGTGGAGGACCACAGAGATCTCGGAGGGTTGTACCATGAAGTGTTCCTTATAAAGCTACATCCTGCACCCAGGCACAAAAGCAGGGAAGATTCCAGATTTAATCCCCACTCTGTGGTGAGCTCGGCTGGGGCTTTCAGATGAACCAGAAACCGAGACCCCGTCTCCCCTCTCAGGTGGACAAAAGGGACCCCATGGTCGCTATTTCGAAGAACAGCAGGAGGAGTTCACACCAGTGTCCTGGGCCAATATTCAGCCCTCAACCAACATCACTTAAAAAAAACATGCTTACCTAGTTGTTAGCACACTGCTGTTAGTGGGAGCTTACTGTGTGTAAATTGGTGGGCACATTTCCTACATTACAACAGCGACCACGGGCGGGATTTTCCAGCCCTGTCAGCCGCTGGGATCATCTGGTCCTGCCAAAAGTCAATGGAGTTTTGGCTGGTCGGCTAGGGCTGGTAGATCCCAGCCTATACTTCAAACAAGCACTTTGCCAGCTCCATTGTGCTTTGGGACATCCCAAGATAATGAAAGGTGCGACTTAGAGAGGCCAAAATATGGCCCCTATTGCCAACTTCACTCTGATGAATAAACACAACAGAGAAAAGTAGTTCAAACCTATTCTCCAGGGCTCAGTTTCACCTTATCGTCATGAACTCTGAGTGGTGGTTGAAGTTACCATATATTAGCTATGAAGAAGGTGCTCAATATCTCTCTTTGTTTTTGGTTAAGTGTCGCCTGTCAAGGTTTGACCTCAGGCTATAAAGGACAGCCTTAACTCTAGGCTTTGCAGTAATTGGCTTTAGATCTAAATCTATAAGTAGGCCAGCGCAAAGGCCATTGAGGTGATCGAGTTTGGTCCCATATGGAGGAGGTTTGATCAAGGTATTCAATAATCATGAAGAGTTTTGATGGAGTTAATGAGGAGAAACTATTTCCAGTGGCAGGAGGGTCAGTAGCCAGAGGGACATAGATTGAAGGTGATTTAAATTTTAAAAAATGTTCATGGGATGCAGGCATCGCTGGCTGGGCTAGCACTTATTGCCCATCCCTAATTGCCCTTGAGAAGGTAGTGGTGAGTCACCTTCTCGAATTGCCGCAGTGTCGTAGGTACACCCACAGTGCTGTTAGACAATAGGCACAAGAACCAGAGGTGACATGATGCAACAATTATTTTACTCTGTGAGTTGTGATCTGGAAGGCTCTGCCTGAAAGGGCGGTGGAGCAGAGTCAATAAAAGCTTTCAAAAGGGAATTGGACAAAGACTTGAAGGGAAAAAAAAATACTGGGATTTGGGAGAAGAGCAGCGGGGGAAGTGAGATTAATTGGATAGTTCTAGCAAAGAGCCAGCACAGGCCTGTTAGTCCAAATAGCTCCTTTCTGCACCTTTTGATACTATGATTGCCTGTAAAATCCGCCTGCCTTTCTGTTTCTCCCCTTCCTCCGTTCTCCTCTCAGCCTTCCTTCTCGCCTCTTTCTTTCCCCCTGCTCTCTCCTTCCCTCTCCCCTCTCTTTCTCTTCCCTCCCTTTTCTTCATCGCCTGCCACATTGGTGAAAACCCTCTGGAGTCCTGCAGCGTAATTTCTAAGAGTTTTTAATCACGATTCTCCCGTGTGCTTCCTGAAAGATTATATCTAAATGGAGCAGCCGGGTCCTGATTGGTAGTGAAAGAGAAAGAGAGAGAGAGAGAGAGAGAGAGTGCGGAGGCCCGAATTTATAATTCAACCTGGTTGGGGAGAGCGCTGAGCTATCGGCAGATATGTCATATTTTTCGTCAATTACTGTATGAAAGCTACGCAATTGTTTCAGTCTAAATCCCTCTGCCAAAGCGATAGGACTTCCATTCAACGGTGGGCAGCTGATGAAAAACTGAATGCTCAGCCCCTGATGTTGATATGTGCTCCTCACTAATACCACTAAATCCATATGGGTCTTCAATCCCTCCCCCTCTCCCCCCCCACACCCCCCCACAGACCCTCCCTCAGATCTAGCACCATGTGATATCGCTCATGTGCTCCCGATCTCAGGCCCAGTTGGCACTACTGCCCTAGCCTCAGTGAACAATGAACAAAGGGCTTGATTCGAGAGCTGTGTTACATAAAAGGGGCCAGGGTGGCGAGGGACAGATGCCGAAGGCCCTTTCCCTTCTCAGTCTTGCTGAAGGGTTCCCTCACATGATGCTAATAACCTTCCAAGAAAAAAAGGAAATAATTGGTACTAATCTGGATGTAAGGAGGCCTGAAAATGTTAACACTAATCCAAGGGGCCTTCTGGCCTGCATTCCTGATCCTGGAGCCCATTGTCGTCTCACAGGCTTTGGTAAAAGTAACAAAAAGGTTTCCATTTCCATTTGATGGAGAGGCCATTTCATTCTATAACCCTCTGCCCTGGCCTCTCCCTCAAAGGAGGCCATTCAGCCCCTCAAGCCTGCCCTGCCATCCCATGAAATCATGGCTGGCCTGTATCTTATCTCCACCCACCCGCCTCCACTCCATATCCCTATTAGACCCTCGGCTAGCAAAAAAATAAACAATCAACCCCTGGTGTAAATTCAGTGTCGTTGGCTGGATCTTCATTCTGGGGGAAGATGAAGTTTCTAGAGTGCTTTTCACCGCACCAGGACATCCCAAAGAGCTTTACAGTCAATGGAAGGCTGTTGGAGGTGTAGTAGTGTTGTAAAGAAGGGAATGCAGCAACCAATTTGTGCACAGCAAGATCCCAAAAGCAGCAGTGAGACAAATGACTCAGGTGATCTGCCCTTCGGATGGACGTTGGTTGAGGGATAAATATTCGCCCCGGACACCAAGGGGAGAACTCCCGGACCTTTCTCCAACCTTTCTGCAAAATAGGGGCCATGAGATACATCAGCCCAAGAGAATGGGGCCGGGGGGGGGTGGGGGGGAGCTGGCGGGTGGTCCCTCTGTTTAACATCTCATCCGAAAATCCGTACCTTCCATGGCCGACTCACGGTGGAGGTTGTTGCTTGTTGGGATCTTGCTGTGCACAAGCTGGCTACTCATCAAAACCTTATTGTCTGACTGCGCTCCTGTGAAGCGCCTTGGGATGCTCCACTACGTTAAAGGCGCTATGCAAAGGCAGGTAATTGTTGTTGTTTCTGCACTTCATCTGCCCAGAGACGCAACTCATCTGGATTGGAAGCATTTTCCCACGACTTAGATAAATCTTTACTCTTCCAGCGCAGATTGAGTCCCACTCATTTGAAAACCAGTTTTGCTGGAGACAAATGAGCTGTGAAGTAATTTAAACAAAACCGTGCAGGAGGTTACATTTTTTTTTTGCTTGCATAATTTCAATTTCAATTAAGCAGCTTTATAGACAGAAGGATAATTATATTCACTCTGCCTTCAGCGGTCTAGGTCCTGAGCTCTGGAATTCCCTCACTCCCTGCCTCGCCTCTCTCTCCTTTAAGACGCTCCTTAACGCCTACCTGTTTGTTCAAATTTCCTGTCCTAATATCCCCGTATGTGGCTCTTTGTCGGAAAAGGCTCCTGTGAAATGCCTTGTGTTTAATACTGTGTTAAAGACACTATATTAACGTGTAGGAACATATGAAATAAGAGCCGGAGTAGGCCATTCGGCCCCTCAAACTTGCTCTGCCATCCATGGCTGACCTTCTATCTCAACTCCACCTTCCTGCACTATCCCCACATCCCATAATTCCAAAGGCAAGGAGGGCGATCCAACAGCAGCGTCCGCTCCCCGGCCAACTTGCCCAGCTAATCACTCAAAACCAGCTCCGCCGGGTGGGACTTGGCGCTCGTACGCCTGACACCGGACTCCCGAAGCAACTGCCCCACTCGGCGCTCGGACCAGGAGCCTCCCAGGGAGGGGGGGAGCTGCGGGAACGCCACGGCGATGCCCTCAGAGCATCCCTGAAGAGGTCAGACATCCCCCCCCCCACCAGCTGACTCACGGGAGCCCCCTGGCTTGTGACGGAACAAACTGGCGAGGGCTCATTCGGGAAGGTGCCGGGCACATGGAGGGACTTGGTCGGGGATGCGGACCGGTGAAGCGCTGGTGGTCGGAGGGAGCGTACAAACCTCCCCCCCCCCCACCCCCCCCCACCCGCAACCCCCCAAACAACACAACAGGCCCCAGCACTGCCTGCCCGCACAAGGGGCAGGGTCTGCGCATCACGCCTCGGACTTACCAGCCATCTCAGAACCCCATCGAACCGGAGTGGATGCGAGTCATCCTCAATCCCCGAAAAGAATTCCCTCAGTATCCGCAAACCTACCGATCCCGGTCTTGAACGTACCCAACTGAGCACCCAGGGGTCTCCGGGGTAGAGAATTCCAAAGTTTCACAGGCCTCCCCCCTGCTGTGATTGGAGAAATTTCCCTGCGTCTCAGTCCCAAATGGCCCTTATCCTGAGACTTTGACCCCACCCCCACAATGTCCTAGATTCCCCAGCCAGGGGGAGGCAGTACGTCATTGTGGAGAAGGCCAGGGGTGGGATTTTCGGGCTCCGCCCACCGCTGGGATCACTCGCTCCTGCCGCAAGCCGATGGAGTTCCGGCTGGACGGCCGAATCCCCCGCCGGCGGGTCCTGCCACAATGGGGCCGGAAAATCCCGGCCTGTATTCCCGTGATTTTGACCCAATGCTGGGACGGTGTCTGAATAAAGTTCGGAGTGTCAAAATCCAGGACTGTCCGCACAAAGTGAGCATCAGCAACCAGTCCCAAGAAGACTTACATTTATATAGCGCCTTTCACACCCTCAGGGCAGCCCCAAGTGTGTTATGGCCAACCAGGTACTTTTTTTGAAGTGTAGTCACTGGTGTAATGTAGGAAACACATCAACCAATTTGTACACAGCAAGCTCCCATAAACAGCAAGGTGATAATGACCAGACAATCTGTTTTTGGGATGTTTGTTAAGGGATAAAGACACTGTGGGGAGAACTCCCCTGCTCTTCTTCAACATGGAACCACAGGATCTTTTCTGACCATTTGAGAAGGCAGACAGCAACCTTGGCTTAACAACTCATCCAAGCAGCCACTCCTCTGACAAGGCAGCACTCCCTCCCTAAACCTTTACACTCAATTCCTAGAGTGGGACTTGAACCCATAACCTCTGTGGTATGAGTGCTACCCACTGAGCCAAGGCTACACACCTCAGGAGTGATCACTGCTCTCTCTGTAAAATCTCCAAGGTTCTATAGTGTTACAATGGAATCTTGACTTAAATATTGCCACTCTCTTCCTATCCTACTCAATCCCTCCTGAACATTTTGTAACCAGGAATGTTACGCAGCCAATGCCTCCTCCTGTGAATAGCAGCTGATCCACTGTCCAATTTTGTTCCTTTGAATGTGTAAAAATCAAACCTGCTTTGTCTCATTGGTGATTTTTGCTCTTTTTAAATCCCTCCTCCACTGATCTATATGAATATCATTCTTTTCTTAGCCCCTTTTTTTAACTTGCTCTCCACTTCCTCACCTTGGTTTCTCCCTCTTGACCAAGAGAGAGAGAAAGAGAGAGAGAGTGAAAGAGAGGACATGACAGAGAGAGAGTGAGGAGGAAAACAAGAGAAGCGGAGACAAAATGAGGAAAAAGAGAGAGGAAGAGGGATAGAAAGAGGGTGGAGAAGTACAAAAGAAGGGTTAGAAAGAAGATCCCATTTTAACCTTTTGCCCATCATGGATTAACTCAATTTTTTTATTCATTCACTGGATGTGGGCATTGCTGGACAGGCCAGCATTTATTACCCATCCCTAAACTGGAGGTTGTGTGGTGGAGTGAGTTCATGTCCCTGCTTCTCAGCCAAAAGTTCCAGGTTTAAGTCCAATCCCAGGACTTGATGGCTTAAGGAAGGTGTGTTCATAACATGACCAAAGAGGCTGAGTATCTGCCTGCAAATCTTCCAAATGCACGCTAATGGCAGGTGGTAAGAGTGGGAGAGATTCCTGGTCAGCCATGCGATAGTGAGAACATTGGAATCTCTAGCATCACTTAATCATTAACCAAAGTGGTTATGTGTGTGCAACAGGCGATTGGGAACACACACTCACCCTGTTGGCTGTTGTTGGGCCAAACTCCCTCCCTAACAGCACTGTGGGTGTACCTACACCACATGGACTGCAGCGGCTCAAGAAGGCAGCTCACCACCACCTTCTCAAGGGGCAATTAGGGATGGACAATAAACGCTGGCCCAGCCAGGGACACCCACACCCCGAGAATGAATGTTTTTTTAAAAATCTATCATACTTGTTGTAATATTCACTCTTAGATTTTCAGTAAACTGAGCTCCATAGAAACAGCCCAGCAGACTACGAAAAGGTAAAGGGAATGTTGAACATAAGCTCGATCTCAAGCTTGTGAACAATCTTGCGTCTTGTTTGCAAAGTAGAAAGCTAATCCGTGAGCGGAGGTTACAACACAATCTGAATGAACAAGTTTCTGTGTGTAATTAATCCTCTGAACTCCTCCTTGCCAGTCTGAGTGCCTCAATAGTAAATATCATAGCGGCTTCTCTCTTTGCTAGCTGGGTCAGTCAGGCTGGTCAGTACGTTTTCTGCATTATCCTGCTCCTTCTAACCTGTTCCAAAGTAGCAAAGATGGCGAAGATGAGAAATCGGCTGCAGCTGGGCCTTGGTGTGGGGGTTAAGGGGGACGGAGTGGGTTGACTTACAGGCCAGAATCCTGGGGTTTGGGCTGCTCGAATGAACCCTGCTTCCAAACAAAAAAAAACACGAAAGCCCTTAGGCCTTGTGAGCCTGGATTAGGCTGACAATGGTTTAGAAGCTGCAGTTTTCATGATTAGGTATCAAAGCTAAGAAAAAAAAAATAGGATGAGCCTAATGCTGTTTGTTTAACAAACTGCTCATTCAGTTCTGAAACGTATTGAGACCCTGAGCAGTTACTTTTCCTTATGTGGATTGATAATTGGGCATACGTCCTGTGAGGATCAGTGCCTGCGTTCTGTTTAACTGGCTTTCTTATGATGGGTGCTTTGTCTCTACCTGAAGTCTGCCAATGACCTTTTGAGAGCAAATTATCTCCTAGTTTAAGTAGCTCCCTGATACCTGTCTTGTTTTCCAACTGGCCAAACCAGTCTCTTAGGCAACATCCCCTCCCACCTTCCCCTGAAGGCACTCATCCCTCAACTGGCATATGGGCCCCGTGCCCAATGCTCTCCCTTGGTGTCCAATTGTGCCAGCCGTGACTCGGTGCGACTACCCTCGCCCCTGAGTCGAAGGCTAAAGTCCCAACTGAGCACAAAATCTTGGCTGACACAATCAGTGCAGTACCGAGGAGCTGGCAAAGTCAAGAATGCCAAGGCCATGGAGGGACGTCAAGACAAGTAACATGGTGGTTATGTTACTCCATTAGTAATCCAGAAACCTGGACTAACGATCTGGAGCTCAATCCCCACCTGGGCAGTTAATTAATTAAATCTGGAATTAAAAAAACTAGTCTCAGCAATGGTGACCATGATTCTATTGTGTTGTTGTAAAAACCCATCTAGTTCATTAATGTTCTTTAGGGAATTTAAATCTACCATCCTTACCCAGTCTGGCCTACATGTGACTCCAGACCCACAGATTAACTGCCTTCTGAAATGGCCTAGCAAGCCACTCAGTTGTACCAAACAGCTATATGACCACTCTGGGAGTCCCTTCAATACATGCTCTTCAGGAAGGCAGCTCATCACCACCTCCTCAAGGGCAATTAGGGATGGGCAATAAATGCTGACCTAGTCAGCAACGCCCACATCCCATAAGCAAATGAGAAAAAAGGAAGGGTGTGAATTTTACATGCTCCATAACCAGGTAAATATAAACGTTACTGGGTAGGGTGGATTGGTGAGTGGGGGGAGGAGGTGTTACATGCGGTGGTGGGTTACTACCTGTGTTACAAGACTGACTGATTGCAATGAAAGGCTTCCTTGTAGTGTATGGCTACATATCAGCTCTGGCGTCCATTGTATTAGAACATTGAGGGAGCTTGGACATTCCAGACTTCTCCACTCTCCTTCCAAGCAGCGCATTCCCAGAACGGCGGTCATGTATATCTACAAAACCCCTGCCTTTCAAGAGTAATTTGAGGCAATTGGTGGCCATGCCTGCAACTAGGCCCTAAGCTCTGTAATTCCCTCCCTAAATCAGTTTCCCCCTATCTCCCCCATTGAATCCTTAAGGTGCTGGGGGTCTGCAAGTGGTTCTTATTAACTTGCGCTGTTGTAACATTCCCAACAGACTAACTGAACATCCAAGTGTGGAAGCCTTGTGAGGCGACCTGATGTTACAGGATAATGTTGACGCTATTCCCGCACCCTTATTCTTCCCCACTAACATGAGCTGGAGGACACGTTGTTACTCCGTCCTGTTTTAGAACACCTCGCTAGTCCACAATGCAAAGTGTAAAGCAATCACTGTTTGAATTGAAATACAGGTTGTCATTCTTGTGATAGGAATGTGATTTAACTATAGAAAACCCTGTTGGCTAAAGGGTCAATTAACTTAATTTGCAATTCAGGTACCTGCTCCTTAGATGTGAGCTCAGATTCCATAAACCCAAGATCATTTTCACATCTTACTATTAATTTCTCTCCTCTCTCCTCAATATTAATCCCTTCTACTTATCTTACCATCTGCTCTCTCAGTTTTTCTCTCTCTCTCTTATCTCTCCCTCTCCTCTTCTCTTTCTCACCTTTTCTCTGAACTCTGTTACTACCTGAACTGTCTTTAGTCCTTTCTCTCTCCTCTCCGTACCCCCCCAACCTCCATCTCTCCCTGCCCATAAGCTTCCCTCTCCCCCTCATCGTTACTCCTCCCCCCACTTCTCTCTCTCCCCCCACCTCTCTCCTCTCTCCCTTTTCCACCTTCTCTCTCTCCGTTCCTCAGTCTCCCTCTGTTCCCCCTCTCCAATCCCTCTTTTGCAAAGGGCAGTTGATGCTCAATCAATTGTTAGTTTGGAATTTGAGATCGATCGATTTTTTGTAAATCAAAGATATTAAGGGATATGGGGCGAAGGTGGGCAGATGGAGTTAGGTTGCAGATCAGCCATGATTTCATTGAATGGCAGAACAGGAGTGAGGGGCTGAGTGGCCTCCTCCTGTTCCTGTGTTGCTCTGTCCCTCACTCACCATTGTCAGCTCAGCAGGTTTGGAACCATGCCCCAGCATGAGCACCTACAGGACAGGAGGAGAAAAAGTGTTTTTAAAAAAGTTTCAATAAAAAATATAAATCAGGAATTCAGAGAAATGAGGCTATTAGCCAAATAGATTCACAATACTATAAAGTGCAGAAGGAGGCCATTCAGCCCATTGAGCCTGTGCTGGCTCTCTGAAAGATCTCTCCAATAAGTCCTACCCACTCTCCTCATTCCCCATAGCCCTTCGATTCTACAAGACTGCAGAGTCCCACACGGCTGCTGGTGAAGGGTTAATGTAATGCTTTCAGTATGAGGGTGTGGAGTTTCTGTTTGCTACCCAGGAGCTACTGTTACCCGTCTCAACATTGTTCTCCATGCCAGGTGTGAATGAGTTCTCTATCCCATCTCTTACTTTTTGCTCGGAGGCAGCATGAGAGGTAAAACTTGGCAGTTGACATGGTGATTGTGCTCCCACGCACCTATGGACAAGAATTGAGTTGCATGACATTGGGCTTGTCACCCTTTAAGCAAAACCAGGAGTGATTTCCAACTGCCTGAACGCATGAGATATATATCTACACCAATGTACCCCAATATCATCAGAGCTGTACCCCAATATTGGCATCACTGACACTGCACCCCAATATGAATCTCACCAGAGCTAGACCCCAATATTAACATCACTGACACCATACCCCAATATGAACGTCATTGGAGCTGTACCCCAATAAGGGTAGCATGGTGGTGAAGTGATTAGTGCTGCTGCTTCACAGCTCCTGGCACCCAGGCTCGATTTGGACCTCGGGTGCCTGTCTGTGTGGAGTTTGCATGTTCTCCCCGTGTCTGTGTGGGTATCTGCTGGTTGCTCCAGTTTCCTCCCATTGTCCCAAGAAGTGCTGGTTAGGTGGATTGGCTACAGCTAACTTGCCACTTAGTGTTGTGCGTGTGAGTGTGTGCCCTGTGATGGACTGGCGTTCTGTCCTGGCTGTACCTTGTCTAGCGCCCATTGCTGGTCGGGATAGGCTCTCACTTCCCACAATCCTGAATTGGATGAAGCGGTTCTGGAATAATGAGTGCGTGTACCCCCGATATTAACATCACTGGCACTGTACCCCAATATTAACATCACCGATGCTATATCCCAATATTAATGTCATCAGAACTGTAACCCCAATATTAACATCGCTGACACTATATCCCAATGTTAGTATCATCAGAACTGTACCCCAATATTAACATTGCTGACACTATACCCCAATATTAACATAATTGGAACCGTACCCCAATATTAACATCATTGACGCTATATCCCAATATTAATGTCACCAGAACTGTACCCCAATATTAACATCGCTAACACTATACCCCAATATTAATATCATCAGAACTGTACCCTAATCTTAACATCACTGACACTATACCTCAATATTAACATAATTAGAACTGTGCCCCAATCAACATCACTAACATGGCACCATAATATGAATATCATTGGAACTGTACCCTAATATTAATACCAGTGCCACTGTACCCAATATTAATTTAATCAGAACTGTGCCCCAATATTAACATCACTGATACTGAACTAATTTCAGCATCGTTGGAACTGTACCCAAACCTAAGAGATTGTGGCCTGATTAAAAGTAGCTTGCAATCAACATACCAGCTGTGGCTTAGTGGGCAGCAATGTTATTTCTAAGTCATAAAATTGTGGGTTCAAGTCCCTCCCCAGAGAATTGAGTGTAAAGTCTTGGCTGACACCCCTAATGCTGTACAGGGGGAGATGTGGTGGTTTTCAGTTAGGACGATTTCTTGGTGAGGAGATGGGGTTCTCGGCCGTTGGTGAGATGCCCGATGTCACCTCCTTTCGGGAAGGCCTGTTGCGTCTTGTGCCATTCAGGCACTTGGCTGGCCAACAGCAGGCCTTCCCCTGGGATCAAGGACCCTGGAGATGGAAGTCCTACCTGCCGAGCTGACAGCCAATCAGAGGCCAGCAGCTCTATTGAACGACAGCGCCACTGGTGACCTGGTGATTGCTACCAGTATGGCACCACCTGAAGGCTCGGATCACTGCTGGTGCCTAGGCCACAGGCGAGTGATGGCAGATGGAGGGTTGCAGGGTAGGGGTATGGCATCAGTAGCAAGAGCAGTGGGTTAGCTCTCAGCCTTTGACCCTGCCTGCAGGGTCCCTGCCTGTGAGCCCTCATGCCTGCTGCCGGGTTAATAAGTCATAAAATTGTGGGTTCAAGTCCCTCCCCAGAGAATTGAGTGTAAAGTCTTGGCTGACACCCCTAATGCTGTACAGGGGGAGATGTGGTGGTTTTCAGTTAGGACGATTTCTTGGTGAGGAGATGGGGTTCTCGGCCGTTGGTGAGATGCCCGATGTCACCTCCTTTCGGCAACAGGATGAGGCCCTTAAGTGGGCATTAATTGCCCACAAGGGCCTGAATTGGCAGCAGAGTGGAAAGGCTGTCCATGGGCCTTCCCACCATGGACTTAATTGGGGTGGAGGTGGAAGGTGGTGGGGTCCCCACCTGTCACCCTCCCACCTGATTAAATACCACCCCTCCACCACACTTGCCATGGGGGCAGACACAAGGCTCTGCTGTGAGGCTCTGTCTGCCCTCTCATGTGGCTGTAAAAGGCCCTTGGCCCTATTTTGCAAATGAGCAGGTGAATTCTCCCCAGCGCCTTGGCCAATATTAGTTGCTCAACCAACCTCACTGAAGCACTGATTGTTGTTCGTGGGATCTTGCTGTGTACCCAGCATTACAACAGTGACCACACTTCCTTGGCCATAGAGCACTTTGGGACAACCTGGGGATGTGAAAGGCGCTACGGAAATGCAAGGCTTTCTCTGCCATGACATCCCTGGACACCGTACAGTCGAGTCGACTTCAGGAAAAGGTAACAGACTTCAAATAAGTGAGGAAGGGAAGATGCCTTGAGTTTGCCCTCACCTGATCTAGGTTGTTGGTTTAGTGCAAAAGCTTGTCGTAATATTGGGCCTGGCAGTTTTTCTTCTCTTTCCCTCTCCCTGTCTCCACCTCCACCAAACCCCCACCCCCTGCCAAATTAACCTCCTGGCAAAGCCTCCCTTTGTATGATGTCAAGCAACTTCCGTTGCCAGTCAAATCGCGGGTTGCCTGAATTCAAGTTGGATGAACACCTGGAGATGTCATCACATCATAACAGCCCCACCTCCACCCCCTGCCCTCCCTCCCCCCTACCATAGTCCTGTCATTGGTCATCCAACACGCCCTTTCCTGCCTCACCCTACCTTCTCACGGCCATGGTCAAATGCCCTCTGAACAAGGGCAACTAGGGACGGGCAAGGAGGCTACCCAGAGTAATGTCTAGGGATGGTGGAATTTGCATTCAATAAATACCAGGAATTAAAAGTCTGATGATGACATGAAACCATTGCCAATTGTTGTAAAAACCCATCTGGTTCACTAACGTCCTTCAGGGAAGGAAATCTGCCATCCTTACCTGGTCTGGCCTACAAGTGACTCTGGACCCACAACAATGTGGAAGCCAACTGGATGTTTCTTTTCATGGCAGTCAAATGGCCTTTCTTCCATTTTGGGTATTTTTAGAACGAGCGACTAAAACGTTCCAAGAAACTATTTTTCAAAACAGGAGTTTGTTTAGTGCCAGGGTTTTGCTTACAACAATTAAGCAACACCTTGATTTTAAATTCCTCACCCTTGTTTGCAAATCCCTTATGGTCTCACCCCTCCCGATCCCATATTTCACCCAGTCCCACAACCCGCACTCCTCTAATTCTGGCCTCTTGAGCAGCCCCAGTTTCAACCGCTCCATTTTGGCAGCCATGCCTTCAGTTCCCTAAGAACCCCAAAGCTTTAGAAATTCTCTCCCCTCTGCCTCAACTCCCTCCTTTGAGGAAACTCTTTAAGACCTTTATCATCTGCCCAAATTTTTTTATTCATGGGATGTGGATGTCACTGGCTAGCATTTAGTGCCCATCCCTAATTGCCCTTGTTCAGAGGGCATTTAAGAGTCTGCCACATTGCTGTGGGTCTGGAGTCACATGTAGGCCAGACCAGGTAAGGACAGTAGATTTCCTTCCCTAAAGGGCATTAGTGAACCGGATAGGTTTTTACAACAATCAGCAATGGTTTCATGGTCATCATTGGACTTTTAACTCCAGATATTTATTGAATCCAAATTCCACCATTTACTACGAGTGGGATTCTGAACCCAGGATCCCCAGACATTACACTGGGTCTCTGGATTACCAGTCCAGTGATAATACCACTACTCCACCAACTCCTGTCCTCAATTAGCTTGGTTTCAAATTTGGTTCCTGTGAAGCACTATGGGCCATTTCACTACATTTAAAGTGTTAACCAAATCTAAGTTGCTGCCGTTATAATTCTTTCATCTCTTTACCGTCAGTTTTCCCTTTTGTTTTGCTTGTCTCAAGTTTACAAGGGGCCCTACTATATTGGGAGGCAGTGGTGAGTGAGTGGGGGCTGGGTGGGGGTAATATTAGGAGGTGGAGGAGGGGCTGGTTGAGTTGTGGGGGAGGGGCACTAATTGGAGAGTAGAGTGTTCAAACCTGTATTTGTCAGCTTTGGGAATTCCGCTTGATGCCGATCTCAAGCCCAAGCTCCTTGTGTTGTTGTTGGCTAATTGCTGGGGAGGAGCGGCTACCACAGTGACTTGCCAGGTCAGGTAACCTTAACTGGGCCTTCTCTGCAACTGGGGCCCTTGTCATGAGAAATTTCTCAGTTGCCAGCCAGAAATTCCCTCCTGTACTTATAGAAAAGGCTTTGTGAGATCACAAGATGAATGCAGGCAAATGAGATACTTCAGCCCAACTTACTTATCCAAAAAAAAACCCAGTATATTTCTCATCCATCTGCAGTCTTGAATGAATCCAAGATTTTCGCTGACCCATTAGACCATTCCAAGTTTTGGTCACCCTCCTTCTAAAATCTGTCGTAAATTATCCTTTGAGCCTGTTAGTCCCAATATTTGGTCTTTCCTTTAAGTAGTTTTCCTATTTAGGAAGAAAGAAACGTGCATCTATATAGCACCTTTCTCAGGATGCCCCAAAGCACTTCATTGGCAGCCAATTTGTGCACAGTTAGTTCCCACAAACAAAGATGGAATAAATGACCAGACCAACTGGGTTTTAGATTGTTTGAGGGATAAATATTGGTCAGGGCAATGGGGAGAGCTTAAAAGCAAAAAACTGCGGATGCTGGAAATCCAAAACAAAAACAAAAATAGCTGGAGAAACTCAACAGGTCTGGCAGCATCTGCGGAGAGGAACACAGCTAACGTTTCAAGTCCGTATGACCCTTGAGCTTCCCTGCTCTTCTTCTAAATAGTGCAGTGGGATCTTTTACGCCCGCCCGAGAGAGCAAGCTGGGGGCCTTGTTTTAACCAAGAGGCAGCACCTCCAACAATGCAGCACTCCCATAGTGGGCTATCAGCTGCTCCTGTTGTGTGGTGCGGGATTGAAGGGTACTATAATTGTGTGACATGAATGTTAAATGGATCCAAACCAGATGGCAAAGTACCAAACAGGACATAGATCTTTTCCTTGTTAGTAGGTTTATTCACAGGACGCATTACAGATCTCTGCCTCCAAGCTACCAACTCAGTGTCCCATATGACTCCCTTTATACCCCTTTATCAACCAAAAAAAAGCAAATAAATGAATTAAATGGACAGTCCCTTAAAGGGGCACTGTAAGAAAAAAACAAGAGCTTTTGAAGGAAGTTTATCTAATTAATTTAAGATGTTGTTTCCAGGGCCGATGAAGCAGTCCAGCCTCTGTGGGGCTCACCAGCTGTGGAAGGCTTCAAGTGTACTGATGGACATCACGTGTTCCCTCTCTAGGGACATCCGGGCGTGAACATAGCCATGGAAGAGGGTCAGACAGTCAGGAAATAGGTTCTCAGCCCTTCATCAAACAATGCCATTCGCCTGTGCATCTTGAACAACATAGTGATCTAACTGTTAACAATGAAGGCTCTAAACATCGATTATTGCACCTTGGAGCCACCAGTTGACCACATGGGGAAACTAGCGACACTTCCTGTGGGTCAGCACGCACCACCACGATGACCAGGGGCTACAGCGGCTTGGCAACAGATGCCAACGCTGAAAACAACTGCCCACATTGACACTTGGTAGCTTGTGTGGGACCTGTGGCAGACCCTGCCTCTCAAGGATTGGTCTCCTCAGCTGTCAGTAAAGACATGTCAAATGAAGGTGGCCCCATCTGATTGCTTGCTGTCTCTACTTCATCTTTGGTAGATAGAAGGATGCTGACGAGATAATGCATCCAATGAAGGGTTAACACTCTGATATAAACATTGGGAGCTTACTGGGAACTTAATCTTCAGTTGATTACTGAGGAGTAACATTGATTTCTAGGTTATATAATAACACTCCCATATATTTATGTTGCTATGTCTATTTCCCATGCCGGAGCTACCTCCAACTGAGGTATACTCCACAGTCATTAGTAACATTTTTAAGGATTAAGTATGTTGGGGATTTACTCGTCACTCTTTTTGTCAGTTTAATGATTTATTTTGTTTATATTAAGGCATGAAATAATTCATCCCACTAGCTGCAAGATGGTTTGGTTTGGCAATATGTACTGCATAAAGATTTTTTATACGGTATTTATTATGGAAGCATGCCGCTGTCCAATCCTCTAAGCTTACATGATGGTTTTCTTGGATTTGATTGCAAAAACAATAGAGAAATAAGCATGATCAAAATGACACAATGTAATGCACGAGGTGTTGAGGGATGTTGGGTGCCTAGTTTCTTGCAGTCAGTTGCTTCAAGTGTGTACTGCCACTGCACCAACAAAGGGAAGACCTTGCATTTATATAGCACCTTTCACAATCTCAGGACGTCCTAAAGTTCTTTATAGCCAATCCAATAATATACCCTCACAAAAGTAGCAGCCAATTTGCACACAGCAAGCTCCCACAAACAGCAATGTGATAATGACCAGATCATCTATTTTCAGTGATGTTGGTTGAGGGATAAATATTGGCCAGGACACTGGGGAGAACTCCTGTGCTCTTCTTCAAAATAGTGCCATGGGAGCTTTCATATCCACCAGCAAGTGGGTCCTGGCTTTAATATCTCCCCCAAAAGATAGCACCCTTGACAATGCAGCACTCCCTCAGAGATGTGCTGGGAGTGTCAGTCTAGATTTTGTGGATAGGTTTCTGGAATGGGACTTGAACTCACAACCTTTTGACAAGAAAGCTGCTAACTGAAGTGTTACTTACTCATGAGCCTGCCATGTGGGAGTAGGATTGGAGTCATGTCATGGGGAGAGATTGGGTACAGGACATTGGTGAAGCAACTGTGTTTTTAATAAGATTCAGTGACATCAAGGTCACTTTACTGGCACCAATGTTTTATTTCCTGTGTTTCTCAAAACTGAGTTCGGATTCTCAAAATACCATGATGGGATTTGAGTACTCATTCTCTATTTCACTGCACCAGGAAGTTACCACTATACCACCATAGCCACTAAAGTGAAATAGAGTGAGAGGGCAGAGGATAATTGGATCAGGGTAAGCAGATATAATGCAGTTCCAATTTTAAAGTCATCTATTGTCTCGGTCTTTGAATTTGCAAGTGGTCAATGCTCTGAAGCAAAACACCGGACAGTTCTGATCTCCATATTATTATGGAGGGAATAGCAATCCTGGAGAATCAGTAAAGATTCAGAAGGGTAATTCTAGAACTGAGAGGTTATATTTATGAGGAAAGACTTAACAGAAAGAGGCTCTTTTCTCTAGATAAGAGAAGATTGAGAGGGGGACCTGATAGAAACCTTTAAAGTTATGAAAGGGTAGACATAGAGAAAATGTTTCCACTTGCAGACAAGACCAAAGCTGTAAATATAAAATGGTGGTGGCACGAGCTACAGTTCACTCAGGGAGTCTGAGTTGCTGTGGCAACACTCACTTTTACATGCATGTTGTAGCCTGGAACTGTGGATAGTGATGGTGGAGGCTCCAATGTTCTTCCCATCACATGGCTGACCAGGGATCTCTCCCAATGCTACCACCCGTCATCGGCGTGTGTTGGAAGGATTATGCAGGTTGGTAATCAGCTTGTTTTGGCCCCGTCATCAACACACCTCCCTCAGCCATCACGTCCCAGAGTGGGACTTGAACCCAGAGGTAGGGGCACGAACCCACTGCTCCACGAGATCGCCTACATAAACGCTAGTCACCAATGAATGCAATAAGGAATACAGGAGAAACTTCTTGAACCAGAGAGTGGTGAGAATGTGGAACTTGCTATCATATGGAGTGGTTGAGGTAAATAGCATAGATGCATTTAAAGAAAACATGACAAAAGAATAGAAGGATATGCTGATAGGATTAGACAAAGAGGGGGTGGGAGGAGACTCGTGTAGAGCACAGACGCTGGCAGAGACTAGTTGGACCAAACGGCCTGAATCAGGGTGGGTAATTCTAGGTAAAGTCAGATTTGCTTTGTTACCCACCTCAATTTTATCTTTCATTTTTTTAAACCCCCCCCCCCCCCGACTCAACCTTGCCCCTTGGGCTCTCTACATTCAACCAGGAACAGACTGTGTAGTTTACCTCTTGTCCTCTGCTGCATGTGGGTCTCTGTCACTGTGAAGATTGCCAGGGAGGATTAGAACTACAAATCAATTTTCATCAGTGTTTAATACCTCAAGACTACAGCCCCTGTCTGTCAGTTCCCATTTGGTACCCCTTGTAGTAATTGTGTATATGGATCAAGAATGTAATCCCCCTATATTCCAGTACTGGGGGATTTCAATTAAGAGCATTTGGGAGAGAACTACAGTCCATTTTCCTAATGAAGATGAGCAAAAGTAAATTAATTGTAATAGCAAATTCGCTTTAATCCCCCTGTATTATAATTAAGAAAAGGGCTGTTATTTTCAGCCTTGCTGCAATGTAATTAAGTGGCACGTGGGTGTCACCAGCTCACCTCTCAGGCCTGCTTACTTGAGCCATCGAATGTTTACCAGGACAAACTGAGCCAGAAGTAATTGCATTAGAGGGATTTCTGCTCCTTTCAGGAAGGGGCTACATTTTTAAAAGAAAGGCTTGCATTTATATAGTGCCTTTCATGACCGTCGGAAAGCACTTTACAGCCAGTGAAGTACTTTTTGAAGTGCAACCACCGTTGTAATGTGGGGAACGCGGCAGCCAATTTGTGCACAGCAAGATCCCACAAACGGTGATGTGATAATGGCCAAATAATCTGGGTTTTGTTTTTTTTGTTATGTTGATTGAGGGATAAATGGCCTTCTCCTTTTCCTATGTTCCCAGTATTTCATACAAACATACAAATTAGGAGCAGGAGTAGGCCATCAGCCCCCTCGAGCCTGCCCCACCATTCAATAAGATCAGAGCTGACCACTTTGTGGCCTCAATTCTACTTTTCTGTCTACCCCTTATACCCTTTGTCTTCATTGTCAATCAAGAATCTATCTCACGCTGCCTTAAAAACATTCAATGACCCAGCCTCCATCGCTCTCTGAGGAAGATAGTTCCACAGACCCGTGACCCTCTGAGAAAAAGAATTTCTCCTTATCTCTGTCTTAACTGGGAGACCCCTCATTTTTAAACTGTGTTCCCTAGTTCTAGTCTCTCCCATAGAACCATAGAACACTACAGCACGGAAAACAGGCCATTCAGCACTTCTAGTCTGTGCCGAAATATTATTCCGCTAGTCCCATTGACCTGCACCTAGTCCATAACCCTCCAGACCTCTCCCATCCATGTATCTATCTAATTTATTCTTAAAACTTAAGAGTGAGCCTGCATTTACCACATCAGATGGTAGCTCGTTCCACACTCTCACCACTCTCTGAGTGAAGAAGTTCCCCCTAATGTTCCTCCTAAACCTTTCCCCTTTCACAAGACAGTGGCTAGAAGAGGTGTGAATGGCAGGACCCTGAATTGCTGCCATATAAATGCAAAGCATAGGATATGATAGAAACAAGAGAGAAGAAACAAAAAAGAGCATGGAACAAAAAGGAAGTAGAGGTTCTAATCTAAAATTGTTGCTATCGTCCTCTCGTGTTTATCTCTCCTAATCTAAGCGGAAAGAGCCTACTCGCATTTACTCTGTCTATACCCCTCATAATTTTGTAAACTTCTTTCAAATCTCCCCTCATTCTTCTACGCTTCTAGGAATAAAGTCCTAACCTGCTTAATCTTTCCCTGTAACTCAACTCCTTAAGACCCGGCAACATCCTAGTAAATCTCCTCTGCACTCTCTCAATCTTACTGCTATCCTTCCTGTAGTTAGGTGACCAGAACTGCACACAATACTCCAAATTGGCCTCACCAATGTCTTATACAGCCTCACCATAACATCCCAACTCCTATACTTAATACTTTGTACTTTGATTCCCCACAAGGGGAAACATCCTTTCAGCATTCACCCTGTCAAATTCTCTCAGGATCCTATATGTTTCAGTAAGATCACCCCTCATTCTTCCAAACTCCAATGGATACAGGCCCAACCTATCCAACCTTTCCTCAAAAGATAATCCCTTCAGCCCAGGAATCAGTCGCGTGAACCTTCCCTCAACTGTTCCTAATGCAGTGATGTCCTTCCTTAAATCATTTAGACAATGTTAATTCTTCAGGTTTAGTTTTGTTGATGTCTAGCCTCCATGTGAACTATCTGTCATGTTTCTCTCCTTTTACTCTGGGCTTGGGTACATTAACCAGTGCCGTACCGAGGGAGTGCTGTCCTGTTGGAGGTACCGTCCTTTGGATGAGACATTAAACTAAGGTCCTGAGTTGTATTTATATAGCACCTTTCAGAACCTCAGGGCATCCCAAAGTGCTTTACAGCCAATGAAGTGTAGTCACTATTATAACAGAGGGAAACACAGCAGCCAATTTGCACACACCAAGCACCCACAAGTAGCGATATAATAAATAACTAGTTGTTAATGTTGGTTGAAATAGTGCTATGGGATCTTTTACATCCATCTGAGATGGCAGAGAGAGCCTCAGTTTAATGTCTCATCTGAAAGATGGCACCTCTGACAATGTAACGCTGCCTCAGTACTGCACTGGAATGTCAGCCTTGATTTTTCTGCTCAAGTCTCTGGAGTGGCACTTGATTCAAAGGAAAGAGTGCTACCAACTAAGCCATGGCTAACACTAAAAAAAAACTCTCCCTTCCTTTCCTGGAGGTGTTAACTCCTCACTGGGATAAGTACTGAACACTGGGGACCATCCTGCCATCTCACACTCAGTCACGGTCATTCATATTTAGCCTTGATAGCAATAATTTTAGATCAGAACCTCTGCTTCCTTTTTGTTCCATGCTCTTTTTTGTTTTTTTCTCCCTTGTTTCTATCATATCCTTTGCTTTGCATTTATATGGCAACCATTCAGGGTCCTGCCATTCACACCTCTTCTAGCCACATCTTTTGTTTCTTTACTTGTTCCATTACCATTCCTTTTGACCCTGGACAATGAAACCTTCTGATATTTAATTTGTCCTTCCCTCCACCCTATCACAGACCTTGCCTTTTGCTCTTCTTCCCACCCTTCCCTCATTCACTCACTCGTAACCTGTCACATTTCTAGTGAAAGGTCACTGACCTGAAAAGTTAACTCTGTCTCTCTCTCTCCACAGATGCTGCCTGACACGATGAGTATTTCCAGCATTTTCTGTTTTTATTTACGAATACTGTAGTCACCAGTTGGGTGAGATACCAAAGTTGATAGGGGGGAAACAAAACTGGGGATGAGACGTGAGTCAGATTTGATAAACATTGTCAGTGTGGGATTGAGGTATACACAGCAGTGAGGTCCACTGTGAATAGTGACACAATACCAACGACTACCTGCATCCCAACAGGCAGTGAGATAAAGGCAAAATACTGCAGATGCTGGAAATCTGAAATTAAAACAGAAATTGCTGGAAAAACTCAGCAGGTCTGGCAGCATCTGTGGAGAGAGAAACAGAGTTAACGTTTCGAGTCCATGAAGCCTGACAGACTCGAAACGTTAACTCCGTTTCTCTCTCTGCAGATGCTGCCAGACCTGCTGAGTTTTTCCAGCATTTTCTGTTTTAATCCCAAAAGACAGTGTCCAGGTACCCCAAAGGAAAAATCATTTTGGGGAAATGTTATTAATCTTCTTCAGTTCTCTGCCCAAAGGCAGGTCTGACCTATAGGATGACAATCTTGACCACAGGCAAATCCCAAAACTATCCCAGCCAGAAAAGGGATTGAACCCCATACTGTTGGCACCAATCTAATCCACATCAACTAAAATCTAATCTACTCCCCAAAGCTGCTGTGGCAACACATAGTTTTACAGGTGTGCTGTGGTCTAGAGCTATGGTAGAGGCTCCAACTTTCCTTCCATCACACAGCTGACCAGGAATCTCTCCCACTCTTACCACCTGCCATTGGCGTATGTCGGAAGGATTTATAGATACTCAACCTGTTTGCCTTCATTATAAACTCACCTTCCTTGGGTGGGGTTGTGAACCCAGGGCTTCTGGCTCAGAGGTAGGGACATTACCCACTGCACCACAGCTGTTAATGGGCAGCCACAGAAATAGAAAGCTAACAAAGTCCAGAGCTGAGATTGCAGAACCAAACGACTATTTGTGTACCTGAGACAGAGAGATGGAACTGAGATTAGAAATCTGAATTAGAGTTCACGGACTCCTGTTTTAGAAAATACGACTTGCATTCAGTCATTTGACTGTCTAGCTGCCTGTCTATCATTGGACCTATCTGTCTGCTTCACTCATCAGTTCTGACTTCAATCATGCCACTGTGGAGACTATTAATTTAACCTGGACTTGTCATTGGGAGACCACAAAAGAAGGCTGACTAATTTTGAAAAGGGAGCTGCCTACCGGCCTTGGGTACCTCATCAACATATTTAAGGGACCTAACACCTGGAGTGGGCATCCTGAAAGACCCCTGAAAGGTTGGCTCCAAAACTTTACAGTGGGACTATCATCTGCATGTGCCAGCCAATTCCTAAATCTATTGCCCTTGTACCCATTCAAAGCAGGAAAAATGGGCACAGCGCTGATCAATTTCAACCCTATCATGTTATTTTCAGGCTTCACAATGGCCGCACTTGACCCAAAGTGTTACTGCTAACCCATCGATATCTGTTATCCTTAGCTCTCTACATCCACTCTTGATAACACAATAACCCTTTATATCTGTTATTGTTAACATTTAGATATTTGGTTTTTAAAATCTTTTCATGGGATGTGGGCATTGCTGGCAAGGTCAGCATTTGTTACCCATCCCTATATTGACCTCGAACTGAGTGGCTTGCTAGTGCCATTTCAGAGGGCTGTTAAGAATCAATGAAAACTGAGTCCAGAGTCACCTGTAGGCCAGACCAGGTAAGGATGGCAGATTTCCTTCCCTAAAGGACATTAATGAACCAGGTGGGTTGTTCTTGTTAAACTCTGGATATCTGTGCTCATTAATGCCTTGATATCTGTTCTAGTTAGCTCCTCAATGTTGGTTGTACCTTTCGATATCTGTTCTTGTTAACCTCTCAACATCTATAATTATTAATCCCTCCAAGTCTGCTACTACCCCTATATACCTGCTGTTCCTGGCTGTTCATCTTTCAAACTGCGTTTGGTCACTAGATACTAGTAAAAAAAAACAACCCATAACTATTACTTTAAAATTAGATCATAGACCTGGAAAATGAACTCTCTTTCTCCCCAGATGTTGCCTGTCTTGCTGAAGATCTCTAGCATTTTCTGTGCACTTTATAAAATGAGCTTAAATTTACATTGAAATGAGGGAAAGTAGTTTCCTGTGAAATATTACATCCCTCCCTTTTTGTGGCTTGTTATTCCAGGATTTTCCATCAGTTTTGAGGAAATTGTTTCCTAAAAGCTGCTGCCATTCCCTCCATAACCTGGAGCACAGGGGTAACAGCGATTGAAATGCACAAAGCCACCATTGATACTACCCAGGATTGTAGCCATTTCAGTCACATTTTCAGACGATTCTGCCTCTGTCAAATATAGTCAAGACCGAATGTAGCTTTATGGTACAAGCAAAATGCTGCAGATGCTGGTAATCTGAAAGAAAAACAGACAATGCTGGGAAAACTGAGCAGGTCTGGCAGCATCTGTGGAGAGAGAAACAGAGTTGACATTTCAAGTCTGTATGGTCCTTCTTCAGAGTTAAAGAGAAGTAAAAATGTGATGAAATTTATACTGTTTAAAGGGGGGGTGGAGCAGGTGAAGCTGGATAGAAGGCCAGTGATAGATGGAGGCTAAGGAGAGATTGACAAAGATGTCATGAACTAAAAGACAAAGGGAGTGTTAATAGTAGTGGTAATGACTAAAGGAGGTGCTGATAGTGGCATAAAGGCAAGCAGCTTTACTCCAAGGAGTGGGTGGCAATTTGCACTACAGCAGAGGTGAGAGGGCATTTGGTCGCCATATGAACAACCGCATTTACATGCTGGTGTTGTGATGGCGAATTGCTTGGGCTTTAATTCCCCTTAATTGTCCATTGTCCCCGGCCCTGCCGCTCACTCTGCAGAATGCCTCGTGTCTCTAATCCCAGGTTCCCGATGTGGTTGGCTGTCACTGGGAGCTCTGCTGGGATAAATCTTGGAGACATCTGCTGCAGCTTTTGCAATCGTGACACTCTCTGAAGCCCTGTAGCTCTCCTTTCTCAGCCCAGCCAACTTCTCGGATTATAGGACACTAAAATATATTTAGCCATCTAGACCACCTCCCCCATTCCCCTGGAGATAAACCTTCCAAAACAGGGGAACACCCCTTTCCATTCTCTCGATCCATTCCTCCCCATCGTCTGCTCCTGGTCTCCCTGCAGCTGCGAAGGAAGCAGGATCCGATCCGGTCAGATTTATACCACAAGGTAAGATGCATTAGCCTTCAGATAAAGCATATTAGCAACTATAATTAACTTTTAAAAATCGAGCTACGGTTATTTAGTAGTGATCCTGATTTAAAGGGTTTAGCATCCCTAATAAAATGATTTCTAATGACCTAAAGTTCTTATATTTTAATACTGCTCTGGGTTACGCTGCTCACTGACTTGGTTATCCCTCGGGTTTGTTGGGACATGAGTGGTTGTGAGCTAAGCACAGGGGTCACAATGCATCCCAATGCGTTCCTCTTATGATGAACTCAGTTGGTTTGCAACAGATTCTGTTCTCCCAAAATGCACTAAGATTTGTAGAAGTACATTACAAAACATTGAAAATTACAGAAAGTGCACTAAATTCGACCTGTCTCCCTACCTCCACACCTAGCTTCCTCTGTACAATGTAATTCTCTTGATATTTAACCTAAACATTCTATGTGAGGCATACAGTGTGAGGGCAAAGCATTTCAAACTGAAAAGTTACAGAAAGTGCAATAGAATTCAACTTTCCTTCATGCAGCATGTTGCTCTCTAAGGCACTTCAACAGAATTTCAGTACTCTGGGTATTGGCACAATACATTCAATGTCAGTCATGCAGTGACAGAATGTTATCCACAGACCACAGTAACGTCTGCTACAGTATAACTCCTCTTAGAGTGAAGTGTTAACAAAGCTAGTGACCTTTAGGGTCAGAACTATGGCTCTTTCACTTTTACCAACGCTTTGAAAATTTGGATTGATGGATATTTTTCATAAAACAAAGGCTGATTTAATGTTGTACAGTTCTTTATTACAGTAACTTTTTAAAAAAGTGAGCAACCCAACCAGCGAGTCAATTGCTACCAATTGGATATCAGAGGAATAGGAGGATGGGGATTTCCTTGTTGGTTGCCAACTCTAGTCGGGCACATTCCTAGTGGTTTCACTGCTTGTCATTCTGCCTCTAACTGTTCTGCATTGTCTTAAAAGCCTTTATTTTCCTATCTCTAATATTTTCATAATCAGTAAACAAAAGCGTTCAAAGAATATGAAAGAAAACATTATTATTTTGAACTGCTGTTGTGATTTTCCTCCCGTTTTGCACACAGCAGATCCCAGGAGATCAACCTTAGTTTCCTGGAGACTCCATGGCAATCCTGGAGGGTTGGCAACCTTGTTGGGTGCTGCTTCTACATCTGTTTTAATGTCTTTGGCCAGGCTTTTTGGTCGCCACACTGCCAATGGCATAAACATACTAGACTATCAAGAAGTAATGGGATAGGAAGATCCCAGTAAGATATTTAGTGAATGTAGCAATATATTTGATTTCGTTATTAACAACATGGGCTGTCAGAAGTGGTATTTGGAACTGAAAGGTAACTCCAATCTGAATACATTGCAAACACTCATCTGACAGGAGCTGGGGAGGAATCAGAGTAACATCTAGAGTCATGACCCATTGTCAAAGCTCCTTATTTTTTCTGATAATTTCAATGGGCATTTTTTGCATTTCACTGAACTGTGGTCTCACATCAGCTTTTTGATATGAAAATAATTCGATTCATCATTTCCAATGAGATGAAATCAGGGAAACTCTCGCCCTTCCTCATGTCCGAAATAAACCTGGATAAAGAGGAAATTCCTATAATTTTTGGAGGAATTTTGTTTTACTATGCAGAGCTATATTAAAATAAAAATATCAAAAAATAATGGGCAGTAAAATAATAGTAAGAAAAGCATTGAGAATTGGTCAAAGTGAGGCAAAGGTTTCTCTAATATTTTATTTGAATATATCTGTCCCAAAGTTTAGTATGATACCATAAAGATAATTATTTCACAGTGGTGTGATACTGTTTTGCCAATAGGAAGAAAGCAGCATCTTTATATATTTTTTTGTCAAACTGGATATAAATCTATTGCCAATGGGTTAAGTAGTCACTTGAGTATGAAATTAGACTGAAAAGGAGGAAATATTTTAGCTTCTGGCTATTGGGATTTACTGGGTTTACACATATCCAACACTCTCGGGTGTTAAGCTGTGATTTCAGTCTCTCTCTCTCTCTCTCTCTCTCGCTAAGAGAAATAAGGAAAATATTTATTTCAATTTGGAATTGTTTTAGGTGAACGCATGAGGGGATTGACAAACAGGGAATATCTGCAACTGGCTGTGTCTCTCTAGAAACATTTGAATAAAAGTAAAATTTAGTGAATGATCAGGTTTTGCATTACATGTTCATTTTTTAATGTAAATTCCACACAGTGTAATTTTTGAAACAGAGATATAACTCTGCAAAAACGTCTGGACTTGTCTCATTTCCCTTCCAGCATGTTTTTCCCTGTATTGTGGTTGTTCTCTAGAGGTGCCGGCTCTGAGCAGATTTCCCTCCTTTGGCATAAGGCCATGAGTAAACCACTAATTCCTGCACTAAGGGCTAGCCCCTTTCCTATGCTTTAGGACACCCCGAAACTTCACCACCCTGCCATTGCTCCTCACAACTTCAGACCCTCTCCCTCTCTGCCCGAGATCTCCTGAAATCTGGCTCAGATTCACTCTCTGGCTGCCCATGCACACCACCACCCCAACCCTGAGTCTACATCAAACCCACATCCAGTTGCCCCACATCCTGAGAATTGCCTCAGTCCTCATGGAAACTACTAGGTGATGGGTGGCAATGTGGAGGTCAAGAGAGAGAGAGATTGAGCTAAAGCCAGGGAGACAGCACCTGGGAAGATTTGGATGTAAACCTCAGAACCAGGGAAGGGTCTTGCATCCAGTACACAGGTCCTATCACAGAATGGTTCAGGCCATTCAGCCCATTGAGAAATTACTGCAACAGTAATTCAGTGAATCTTGCTCACCTTGTAGGGAGGTCTTGTGGTGTAGTGGGTTAGCATGCCTAAATCTGACCCAGAAGCTCTGGCTTCAAATCCCACTCCAGGACTTGATAGCCAAGGAAGGTGTGTTTATAATGCAGCCAAACAAATTGAGTATTAACCTGCAAATTCTTCCAGCACGTGCAGGTGGAAAGAGTGGGAGAGATTCCTGGTCAGCCATGTGATAGGAAAGAATGTTAGAGCCTCTACCATCACTATCTATAGCTCCAAACTACAACACATGTGTATGTTGTCAGACTCCCCTGCCTTGTCCAGTCATAATTGAACCTATCTCCACCACTCTCATGCTGGGTCAAAACATTTTCCCTCATGTCACCATTGCTTCTTTTGCCAATCACTTTAAATCAATGTCCTTTGGTTCTCGATCCTTCCGCCAATGGGAACAGTTTCTCCCTCTCTACTCTGTCCAGACCCCTTATGATTTTGAACACCTCAATCAAATCTCCTCTCAACCTTCTCTTCTCCAAAGAGAACAGCTTCTCCAATTTATCCACATGACTGAAGTTCCTCCTCCCTGGGATAAAACCAAAATACTCTGGATGCTGGAAATCTGAAATAAAAACAAAAAGTAATGGGTAAACTCAGCAGGTTTGGCAGCATCTGTGGAGAAAGAAGCAGAATTATTGCTTAGAGTCATCTCTGAGATGCAGAGAGATCTGGGTATCCTAATGCATGAATTGCAACAGATTAGTATGCAGGCACAGCAAGTAATTAGGAAAGCTAATAAAATGTTACCATTTATTGTGAGGGGAATTGAATACAAAAGTAGGGAGTTTGTATTTCAGTTGTACAGGGCACCGGTGAGACCACATCTGGAGTATTGTATACAATATTGGTCTCCTTATTTAAGGAAGGATGCAAATGTGTTGGAAGCAGTTCAGTGTAGGTTCCCAAACTAATACCTGGAATTAGGTATTATGAGGAAAGTTTGGACAGGTTAGGTTTGTATCCGCTGGAGTTTAGAAGAGTAAGAGGAACTTGATTGAAACATACAAGATCCTGAGGGGTCTTGACAGGGTGGATGTGGAGAGAATATTTCCTCTTGTGGGACAATCTAGAACTAGGGGGGGTCAGTGTTAAACATAAGGGGTCGCTCTTTTAAAACAGAGATGAGGAGAATGGTTTTCTCTCAGAGTATGGTGAGTCTTTGGAACTCTCTTTCTCAGGAGTGGTGGAAGCAGAGTCTTTGAATACTTTTAAGAGCTGGATTGATTTGATTGATGTGTTCAAAATCATAAGGGGTCTAGACAGAGTAGATAGATAAGCAAGGGGGCGGGGGGGGGGAAAGGTTATTGAGGGTAGGCGGGAATATGGGGTTGAGGTTACAATCGGGTCAGCCATGATCTTATGGTGGCTCCTTAGGCAGCACCTTCCAAACCCACAACCACTATCACCTAGAACAACAATGAGGGATGGGCAATAAATGCTGGCCCAGCCAGCGGCGAATAAAACGGCGCAGCAGGTTGGAAGGGCCGAGTGGCCTACTCCTGCTCCCACTTCGCATGTCCTTATTTGTGTCCCTCCCATGTTGCCAGAACTCGCTGAGTTTTTCCAGCCGTTTCTGTGTTCCTATCCCTCATCTCTGGGACCATTCGCCCTTCAGACCTCGTTGTTGGTTTCCCAGGAGCGAACGGTTGGTTGCCTCGTTCTGCTTTTCGGTGTCTGGGCATTACAGCCACGCTGCGTGTGGGGCCTGATGTACATTTAAAAGACAATTAATTACAGTAGGTGGGTTGGGAGATGGTGGGGGGAAGCTCAGAGTTGGGGAACACAGCAAGCAGTAATTAATAATTAGCAATCGGTTGAGGAATTTGTTAACCATCTTCCTGCAGAGCGATTTGACACATTCCCTTGAACGCAGCCGTGTTAAAGTTCGGCGTAAAGGGGTCTCCTTCAAACTGGGGCATATTGACTGGAAGTGAGAGCAGTAGTTAACTCTCTGCCTAATGTTGTGTCTCAGTGATTGGGTGCGATTTCTACGTCAGAACACATGGCAGACAGACTAAGGCAGAACTCAAATCCCACACATTCGCCGCTCACTTCCCCTAAGCTCGTCCATAACAAGGTTAAGCCATATTTCAGATGGGGCTTAAAAGCTCCGATTTATCCCTTTAACATATTTTTTTTTGCCACACGGTAATTCCCGCGGGGGCAGTTGGAAATTAACAGCTCTTGCCAGGGGCAAGTCTGCAGTTACTAAACTATCCCCTGTTATGTTTCCCTTACAGGCGTGGTTGAGAGGGACTGGGAACGTTTCACTCGCTGGACTCCTCTCCCGAACGAATTACCTCAAATTACTGCTCTGCAAACCCAGGTAAGCCTTAAATGTCAGTCTTACCCAGTCAACCTCTGCAGTTTTCTCTATAAGCATTGTGGCATACAAAGTTGGGGGGCGGGGGGGTGGGGTGGTGAGGGCAAGCGATTCCACATTATATTCTGCATAAGATTTAATTTCAAAACACTTTGCACAGTTAAACACTCATCATCAGGTCTAATGGTCTATGTTTGTAAAGTGTTTTTCTTTCTCCCCCCGCCCCCATGAACGGACAGTGGATTTCGCTCCAATCACTAACTCCACAAAGCATTTTGCCTTTTTTTTGCACTGCGAGTAGTTGCTAAAGCGACCAGTACATTTAAATGGTTTTATAACGATAAATACGTTAAAGTGAGTTTTTTTTTCCCCCTGGAATGGGTAAGTGACAGTTCAGTTCTCACTTAAACCGGGTGGATGAGCGGAATTGGCCACCTTTTTCGTTCTTCCTGCTTGAATTATTATTTCAAGCGACTTAATTGGGGGTGGCGGGAGGGATTGGCACAAATTTCCGAAAATGAAATTGACTTTGAGGTCACTCATCCCAAATCCTATGTTTTCCTTCCACACCTGGATTCAAACTCTCACCTTGTTACTGTGGGACTGTTTGTTAACTCTATAAGTCAGAGCAGTTGTGACTCTTTGATTCTGGTTCGAATCGGCTTTGCAAACCGAGAAGCATTTTGGAATGTTTAAACCGTGTCCATTTAAAAGAAGCGCACTGTTGAGCATTAAATCCTAACCTCCCCGCCACCCCCCCCCGCCCCCCCCCACCCCCCTCTTTCCTTTCACTTCAGATCTTCCAAAGACCTGCCCTAAGTAAAGTAGCATCCACGGGCATTAATCGGAGCTGTTCGCTGCAGAGACAGTCCTGGACATTTAACAATCGCCAGGGCCCTTAACGATAACGATACGCCAACTTTGCGATACTCACTAACAGAAGGATGGCTACGAGTTTGATATAAGACTTGTACAAAGCGAGTTTTGCCTTTTTCAGAGGCGATTGGTGACAAAGAATTAACTCGGAGCATTTTTTTTAAAAAAAGAGTAGAGCTCAAATGAACGTTAATAATATTGCAAGGAGATCGTGCGGAAGGGCTTCGTGCGTCTTAAAATCGCTATAAGTGCAATCTGTTGGCGTGTTATTACAACTGTGAAAGATATTTTCAAGTGCCTTTTTGCCTATTTATAAAATAAATACAATTTGAATTCATTAGGCAAATATTTTCTCTCACGTCAAATTAAATACATCAATCATTTAAATTATAGACAAATAAAAGTATTGAAAAAATGCATTGGAATGTCTGTTTTACACACACTGTGTATTTGGTCCTATCGTAAGGTTTTGCAGACAGTATTGTTAACCATTATTATAATCGTGATTACTACAATTACAATTAATGTATTGATTAAAATATATATTTGGATTCATGCAAAATATTCATTGAAAAGTCAAAACAAATTGGACCGAGGCAATTGCAACTTTTAAGGTGGACGGGTTTAAGGTTGTGGGGAAACGATATTTCATGTCTGCAGCCATTACCTCCTTGTGCCTCTATATGTTGCTATCTATCTACAGGAATACGTATTCACCGGATTATACCCGGGGCTGAGGAACCCAGGCAAACGTTGTAAAGTTTCAATGATGTCTTAAATTGTACAATAAGCGATTGTTACCTTGAAATACACACAAGGCCCGAATCTTGGGTGTCAAGAGGCGCTGAAAGCGCCTGTAACCTGTTAAATGCGTTTGCACTGCGTTACTATTATAGTTTACCCGTCACAATTCTCTTTGCGATGGGTTCACATTAAAGAAAGAAAAAACAAACTAATGTTAATTTGGAAAAACAGAACAAAACTAGGCAGCCTGGGTTTCACTTCTATTTGTGGAAGTGATTCTCGTGTGTCTCAGCACCGTCTGTGGAGCCAGTACTTGAGAACGTTTCCAAACTCCTCCCCACAGCCCAGTAAACAGGACTAAAAACAAAAAAACTGCGGATGCTGGAAATCCAAAACAAAAACAGAATTACCTGGAAAAACTCAGCAGGTCTGGCAGCATCGGCGGAGAAGAAAAGAGTTGACGTTTCGAGTCCTCATGACCCTAAGGGGTCATGCTGCCAGACCTGCTGAGTTTTTCCAGGTAATTCTGTTTTTGTTTCAGTAAACAGGACCATCCATTAGGGTTGAATCCCAAGTGTTGACAAACATTAGTGGCTGAATGGGCAATCGAAGAGATAAAATTCCCAAGTGCGAAGCCGCTTGTTTTCCTTTGTCTGCTTATTAATTAGTCTCCCCCTCTTTAATTAAACCCCCCTCCCCCACCCCGTCCCTTTTCTCTACAAAGTTAACGGGGACAAAGATGTTTGCATTTCAGTTTATTCCTGGTCTAATATCTACGGGGCAAAAACACAGCCTTAAAAAAAAGCAAAATACTGCAGATGCTGGAAATCTGAAACAAAAGCTGAACATGCCGGAAAAAAATGCAGGTCTAACAGCATCTGTGGAGAGAGATCAAAACAGTTCCAGTCAGTATGGCTCTTCCCCAGCTCTGTTTTCCAGCATTTTCTCAATTTTCCAGCATTTTCTGCTTTCTGGTAAGCGCCGGGTCAGAAGTTCAGAGTTGTCACAGATGTAAAGAGATTAAATATAAATATTAATATATTATTAATTAGTCTCCCCCTCCTTAATTACACTCTCCACCCACAACTCGCAGTATTTTGTTTTTTTAAAGATTGCCCCATATATATTAGACCAGGAATAAACTGAAATGCAAACATTTTTATCCCCGTTAACTTTGTAGAGAAAAGGGACGGGTTGGGGGTGGAGGATGTAATTCAAGAGGGGGAGAATAATTAATAATATATAAATATTTATATATAATCTCTCTACATATGTGACATATATATTTTAATCACTCTCTTGAGAGCAGGATTTTGATTCTCTTCAATGTTCTGTCGAATTATGAATGATTAATACTGCAATCATTGCTGCTTTTCAGTACCTGTGTTTCCTGGGTTATTTATTCGATTGGAGTTTCAATCCAGCCGAACTCTTCAGCAGATTATTTCCCAATCTGTTGCCCTGGGAGTTTATTTGGAAAAATTTAGTGGAAGTATTTTTTATTTTTTAAATTCGCCCCTTCCATCAACCAGAGTGGGGGGAATCTTCCCCCCCACCCCCCCCCCCCCCCCCCCACCCCCCGCCCACCTCATGCACGTTACTTGATGGTTACCCATGCAAAAGGTCAGGTATCTCTGTAATCAGACAGGAAATTGTAGATCGCACAAGACGACCCAGTCTATCACTTACAGCGAGTTATTAGCGACTGTAATGTGCGTGTAAACTGCGTTAGGCTTCTGCAAGTCTCGCACATGAGGCGCAACTTCCCTTGGGCTGATTGTGGACGTGTTTATCCTCAAATAGTCCCATTTAAAAAAAAAACATTTGAGAGACACCCACCGTGCTGTTTTATAAGGGGGTTGGCGGGCTTATCAAAGACTGCGGTGGGTACCCAGCATCGCTCCCCGTCACAGGGACCGGTTTATATTCCTGCACTAGTTAAGAAATTGTAAACTGAATTCTCGATGCTGACGGTGAGTCCAGCAGATGTCGGTTATGTAGGATTCCAAAAGTTGGAGTTTTTGTGTGTGTGTGTGTGTTAAATGATGTATTAACCTGATATCTCGTTAAGTTCTAAAGACATCATTAATACTGTTCTGTATCCTTAGCCGTGATAACTCGTTGTAACGAAACAAGTTTAAATCTTAAGTTTTTTTTAAAGAAAGACAAGCTATAAAATAACAGCAAAATACTGCTGGAAATCTGAAATTGAAACAGAAAATGCTGGAAAAACTCAGCAGGTCTGGCAGCATCTGTGGAGAGAGAAACAGAGTTAATGTTTGGACCCTGTATGACCCTTCGCTCCACAGAGGCTGCCAGACCTGATGAGTTTTTCCAGCATTTCCTGTTTTTAACCAAATTATAAAACCTCCTGTGTCACTATTTTGGGAAGGGAAGGCTGCTGGCGGTTTGCTTTGGCCCAGGCACGCAGGTTGCTGTGGCCTTAGCAGGCTAACTTCAGCTTTGAATAGAACTCTGGCCACTTAGCTCGAAGGTTGCGAGTTCGAGTCCCGCTCCAGTGCAGCGGTGAGGGAGCGCTACACTGTCGGTAGGAGCTGTCTCTCAGCTGAGATGTCAAACCGAGGCCCTATCTACTCCCTCGGGCGGACTCCGTGCTGTTATTTTGAAGAAGAGCAAAGGACTTGTCCCCGGTGTCCTGGCCAATGATAAAAGCAGATCATCTGGTCATTATCTACAGGAATGGTGGCTTCCCAGAGGGAGTTGGTGAATTAGCTGGAGAGACCATAACATTTTCCGGGGTGGGGCAGTGGCTCTTGCAGAGGGCCGGCACCAATACAGCGGGCCGAACGGCCTCCTTCTGTGCTGTAACCATTGCTGTTTTGTGGGAGCTTGCTATGCGAAGTGTGTCCTTCATTACAACAGCGACTACACCCCAGAAAGTGCTTCATTGCCCTGTCTTCGATTGACCCACTCTGTAAGTACAAGTTTTATTTCCCAGAATTTGAGGGACAAGTGAAAGAATCCGACCCCTAGGTTGGGAAAATCCGCAGTGCTGGCGGTCATATAGTAAGAAATATCACCCTGCTCCCTTAAACTGGCTTACACCGTGTGGACAAGTGGATTTCTGCTCCATTTACGCCAGACTTCGGGGAATCACTTTCCACCTTCATTCAAATGTAAACCCGAACCTTAATTGTTAACACTCAAGAGATGTCGGAACCAAAAGTTACCGGTGAGAGAAAATAGGCAACTGGGTATCTTCAAAACACTTGTAACTAAGTAACTTGCAGCAAGAATTTAAACCCGGAGGTGAATGAAAAAATAAAGTTAAATCAGTTCTCCTCGATTGCTGTAGACATTCGTTTCCACTTGTGTGGGAGACTAGAACCAGGGGATACATTTTTAAAAAAACAGAGGTTTACCCTTTAAGACCGAGATGAGGAGGTTTTTTTTTTCTCTCTCTGAGTCCTAAATACAGCCTGTGGAACTCTCTCTTCCTCAGAAAACAGAGGAGGCCGGGTCACTGAATTTATTCAAGGATGAGCTAGACAGATTTTTGATATTCAAGGGAGTGGGGTTGGGGAGGAAGGGAAAGTGAAATTGATGTCGCTTTCAGAACAGCCATGATCTTATCCAATGATGGAGCAGACTCGAGGGGCCGATTGGCCTACTCCTAAGTCGTCTGTTCCCAGTTTATGCTGTGCATATTCATTTTCCTGAGCTCCACTTGTATAACCCACACTCTAGGAGCTGCCTATTAATCAAATATTAATATATTTAAATTATAACGGGGCTAGGAGCTGGATTTAAAATACAGATTGGGGAGGGAGGGAGGTGGGAGTCTGATACAAAAAAAAGATAAAAGCAAAATACTGCGGAAGCTGGAAATCTGTGAAAACAAAATCAGAAAATGCTGGAAAAACTCAGCAGGCTTGACAGCATCTGTGGAGAAAAAGATTTCGCCTCATTTCTGTTTTTCTTTAGTTCTGAAGAAGAGTCACAGGCACACGTTAACTCTGTTCCTCACCACAGATGCTGTCAGACCCGCTGAGTTTTCCCAACATTTTCTGTTTTTGAGTCTTGATAAAAAAAAACACGTTAAAACAGTGATCCCACCGACTGTGTATTGCAAACCTGGGAGATGATTGGGAAGAGTTTGCAAGTGAAGTTCACAAGTCCGGGAAAGGAATTCTCACATTTTAAAAGGGAGATGGGACGCTGGGGTGGAGGATGATAAGAGAAACGTGTTTTTAAATTGGATGCGCGAATGTTGTTGCTTATCTCCGTCTCAAGCGTTGACTCATTTGTCCAGGGACAATAGCGGGAAGAAGGGTTGACTGGCCCAGAGGGAGCTTTGTTCTGGAATCCTTTGATTTAATTACCGAGTGCAAACAAGAAACGGGTCTGAACCTCCCTTTGAAAAGGAGGGCATTGTGAGATGGGGTCTCCCCGGAGGAGATGGACAGTTAGGGATCTATGTGTCCATGGGTCAAGCTGAAACAGACCAAATGTTACCCTGGTCGCTTTCACGTGTCTTGTGCCTCTCTGCAGGGGACTATCCAACTGGAGTGGGATAACCCAGCATCCCGAGGAAAGCAGAAACCAAGGGAGGACGAAAGGGGTTTGTCCCGGGTTAACCTCTGAGCATGATGTCCTATATCAAGCAACCACATTATGCAGTCAACGGACTGACCCTGACCGGTCCGGGTATGGACCTCCTACACTCTGCTGTTGGGTACCAAAGTAAGTTTCTTCAACCCCCCCTCCACCCCCACCCCACCCCACCCCCACCCCCCCATCCCCACCCCGCCTCAGATTTTAGTTAAGGTAACTTTGAAAACAAGTTCGTAAAATGGTAAACATTTTACAAGTGAAATTAAAACGGACACATGGAATTCAATAGTAACTTTCAAAAGGGAATTAGGTGAGTATTTGTTTTGGATACTATGGGCAGGGGGGAGGGAGAGCAGGAGGATGGGGCTATTCGGATAGCCCTTTCAAAGAGCTAGCCCGGGCATGATGGGCTGAGTGGCCCTTCTGTGCCATATCATTCTACCATATTTCTCCTGACCAGCCGTGTATTTGCATTTGTGGCTTAGGTAACAAATTATTCATAATTGGGTTTCTTTACTGGGCTGGTACTGGGCCATTTCATTACCTCACAGAGCACAGGAGGAGGCCATTCAGCCCATTTTGCCAGCTCTTTGAAAGAGGTATCCAATTAGTCCCAGCTCCCCTGCTCTCCTCCACCCCCAACCCCCATAGCCCAGTCAATTTATCCTTTTCACCACTCTACCCAATTTCCCCATTCAAAGTTACTTATGAATCTCCTCACATAGGAACAGGAGGAGGCCATTCAGCCCCTCAAGCCTGATTTGCTTTCAATGAGATCATGGCTGATCTGTGACCTAGATCCAGATACCCACCTTTGTCCCATATTATTAATACCATTGGTTAATGAAAACCTATCGACTGCAGATTTAAATTTAACAATTGATCGAGCATTAATTGCTGTTTGTGGAAGAGAGTTCCAAATTTCTCCCACCCTGTTTGTGTACAAATGTTTCCTAATTTCACTCCTGGAAGGTCTGGTTCTGATATTTTGACTCTGCTCCCGGGTCCTAGTCTTCTCGAACAGGAGAGACAGTTTCTCTCTATTTATCCTATTTTGTTCCCCTTAATATCTTGAAAACTTCAATCAAATCACCCTCTAATGTTCTAAATTCCAGGGATAGGTTGTGTAATGTCTCCTTGTAATTTAACCCTTGGAGTCCAGATCTCACTCTGGTAAATTTACAATCCCTCCAACACCAATAGACCCTTCCTGAGGTGTGGTGCCCAGAACTGGGCTTAGTACTTCCAGGTGCAGTTTGATTAGGGTTTTGTAAGAAGCCTTCTCGTTTTCTAGTCCTCTAGATATAAAGGCCAGAATTCCTTTAAGCTTTTGGATTATAGTCTGTAACTGTTCATGACATTTTAATGACCTGTGCACCTGGAAGAACCCAAAGCCTCTTTGGACCCCCCCCCCCTGTTTCACCCTATACCCAGTTCTATCCCTATTTAGGTCCAAGGTGCATGATCTCACATTTGTCTATGTTGAAATCCATTTGCCTCAGTTTTGCTCATTCACTTAATCTATCATCATCTCTCTGTAATTTTGTTTCCACCTGCGTTGCTTACAATACTGCCTCTCCTTGTGTCATTGGCAAATTTGGATGTGTGGCTTTCTATTCCACCATCTAAGTCATTAATAAGTATGACATTTTAAAAAATGCTTTCATCATTAATAAATATAGTGAATAGTTGAGGCATCTTTGCAGGTCACCACTCGTCATATCCTGCCAATTAGAGAGTACCCACCCATTATACCTACACTCTGTCTTCTGTTCGGTCAGTTTCCAAACCAGGTCAACAATTTGCCTTCAATTCATGGGTTTCAACTTGAGCTAACAGTCTCTTATTGATGGATTTTATCAAAATGCCTTCTAGAAGTCCATGTCAGTAACATTCATAGACATTCCCCAGTCTATTACAATCAGCCGCCTCTTCAAAACAATTCAGTCTGAATCATCAGGCTTAACCTCTCCTCCACAAATCCATGCTGCCTCTTTCTGCTCGGCTGAAATTTTCAAGATGCTCAGTCACCGTCTCCTAGATTCCAAACTCTCGTAATTTCCCAGCAATAGATGTTGGGCTAACTGCTGTACAATTCCCTGGTTTCCCCCTGTCACCTTTTTTTAAAAGTAGCATGCACAATTTTCCAAACTAAAGGAATAGTTCCCAAATTGAGACAACACTGGAAGATTCTAATTTGATTGGGCGGGGGGGGGTTTGGATCTGCAATGTTCTCACCTACTTCCTTTTAAACTATGGGATGAAAGCCAACTGGTCCTGGAGATTTGTCACTTTATGGAGCCATTGTTTTCTTCATGATTGTTATTTTGCTTATATTAATTTTCACCACAAAACGGGCCAAAGATATATTTGGATGATACTCCAGTATATTACTGAGGGAGAGGTGCAGTGTCAGAGGTGTCATCCTTCAGATGTAATGTTAAACTGAGGATCCCATCTGTCCCCCACAGGCAGGTGTAAGATCCCACAACACTATTTGAAGACATGCAGTGAAGTTCTCCCCTGTGACTGGGCTAATATTTATCCCTCAATTCACATCACAAAAACAAATTATTTGGTCATTATCATGTTGCTGTGGGAGCTTGCTGTGTGCAAATTGGCTTCTACTTTTCCCACATTACAACAGTGACTACATTTCCAATTGAAGTAGTTTATTGGCTGCAAAGCGCTTTGGGATGTCCAAAGATCATAAATGCATGTTTTATTTATACCAGCTCTAGCTCCTGGCTTTAGCCAAGTTAACTCCTGTGGTGCTGGGGCAGGTCTCTGTTGCTATTGGGATCAAGGCAATCCCAAAGCTAGTAGAAAGGGAGCTTCTAATTTAAAATCACCAACACTTTGGTATCTTCCTCCCTTTGAGTTGGATCTCATTGGCTGTTGCCTGTGGACATTTGGCTCAAGGTGAATTTCCTAGGGTGTATGAGGGAAGTGAATGGACAGGTAAATAAAATAACTTGGAAAAACTAATGAAAAGTTGGCCTTTATTTCAGGGGGTGGCAGGAACACAAAAGGATGGGAGCTATACTACACTTGTATAATGTTCTGGTTAGACCCCGAGTGCAGTAACTGCATTCCAAGCAGGGCCCGCATTTCAGGGAGGATGTATCAGTGTTGTAGGGTGTGCTGTGCAGATTCACCAGAATGATACCGAGGTTGAAAGGGTTAAATTATGAGAACAGGTTTCACAGACTAGACTTGTATGGAAGATTAAGGGATGATCTAATTTTAGTGATTAAGATGATTAAAGTGTTTGATAGGGTGGATAGAGAGAATCAATTTCCTCGAAGTGTAGAGTGAGGGGGGGATAACCTTAAAATTAGGGCTAGGGTCTTGGGATGATTTCAGGAAGCATTTCTTCACACTAAAGAGTAGTGGAATCTGCAAATCTCTCCCCCAACAAAGGTCATTTGAAAATGTTTCAACCCTGAGATATTAAGTGTTATAGAACCAATGCAGCTGGATGGAGTTAAGATACAGATTATGCTGTTCTAATTGTGTAGCAGAACAGACTCAAGGGGCTGAATGGCCTCCCCCGATCCATATTAGTATAGGTACGTGAATGAGGAGCTTGGGAAGCTCCATCTAGTGGCAGAACTGTGCAACTGCAGACGTGACTGTCTGTCCAGGCATGGTGATGAAAGAAAGACTTGCATTTCTATAGCGTCTTTCTCGGCCACAGGACGTCACAAAGCGCTTTGCAGCCAATGGAATACTTTTTGAAGTGTAGTCACTGTTGCAATGTAGAAATTGCGGCAGCCAGCACCTGTACAGAAAGATCCCACAAACAGCCATGTCATAATGGCCAGATAATCTGATTCCGTGACGTTGGGTTGAGGGATAAATATTGGCCAGGACGCTGAGCAGAACTCCCCCCCTTCCCCTGCTGCGCTTCTACAAAATACTCACCATGGGATCTTTTCTGCTGTCCCGAGAGAGCAGATGGGACCTGGGTTTAACGTCTCATCTGAGAGACAGCTCCTACAACAGTGCAGCACTCCCTTGGTACTGCGCTGGGCTGTCAAGCTTGATTTTTGTGCTGAAATCCTGGAGTGACCCCAAAAAGGAGTGCTTGACTTATATAACAAGTTTATAATTTTATTTATTCTACAAAGCTGTACATATATATATATATATATGCAGAGCAAGCCTTGATTTAAATTACCGCCACCAATCAGTGGAAGTTTAGGGGCTGTAGGCCCTATTCGAGGCCACCCTCGGCTAGCAGACACCAGAATTCCCTTCTTTAAACACTGGGTTGACATTCAGTGGTGGGGGTGGGGGGCGGGGCTTGAGGTTGGGAGCACCAATTAGCCAGTCTATCCCCTGGCCACAACCCCACGCCCCACCCCAACCACCCCCGAGTCAGACGAATAAGCTGAACTGTTCACATTAGGGATTATCACCGCCGATATAACTCCCAGCGTAATCTGGTGAGTGGAAGGGTGATGGAAGTTGCCTCAATAGCACGTGAGACTATGGCTAGGTTTCTTCAGCTGGCGCGCTAAGGTGGGTCTGACATGCCGGCGCCTAAAACGATGCGTGGGGCGCGTGTCCTGACATCATCGCACTGTCCCGCGATATTTCATTATCATTTAAAAGGCCTATTAAGGCCATTAACGAAGTAGTTAAGTTCAACTTTACGCTGCCCGTCCAACCTAACGATCGGTGGGGCAGGTGAAAAGGCCAAGCGTTTTTTTTTTAGGAAACCTCATCCACGAGCGGGATGAGGTCTCCTGAAGCTTTAACAGCTTAAATAACAAAGTTTCTGTGGAAAATGAAAACATCCCATCTCATGTGACACTGTCACGCGAGGGGACATGTTCCATTCAGTTTTCATTGTTGTTAAACGATCGTTTCAATCTCCCCGAGGCAGCTCCGTGCCTCGGGGAGATTGATGCGCACTTTTGCGTGCCAGATCCAATCTCCCTCCTCACCCCACACCCGCACACTCCTACTGACCCCACCCAACCCGGGAACAATTCTGCCTCGTGTTGTGTTCGGTCCTTCAGAAATGTGCACTGGTGCTGGGGAGGTTGTGAACTGAGACCAGTAGCTGCACCTTACCCCATTTAAACCTGTTTGCCCTGTTTGGCTTGGGAGCTTAATCCCTCTATTCTGTAAAGAATTCTATATGTGGGTAACATGAGGGATCAATTTTTTTGCGCAGCAAGTTGTTGTGATCAGGAAGGGTGGTTGAAGCAGGTCCGATAGGAACTTTCAAAGAAAAAAATTTCAGGAATGAGCAGGGGAGTAGAACTAATTGGATAGTTCTTTCAAAGAGCTGGCACAGGCATGATGGGCAGAATGGCCTCCCTCTGGGTGTAATCATTCTGTGCGCTGCCACAGCTTATGTCCCAGCTTTGAAACGTGGTACGTCTGAAGGTCACAGCCGGTTTTGTTTAGACGTTTAGACTAACTCCAAGTATGTTTAAAACCTGTCCAAGAGCCCAACTCCTGTCACTTCTTAAACCTGGTTCGATAATCGGTCGGGTTCACACTCGGTGTGGGTGTCGGTCCTGGTGTAGCTTTTCCCATTTCCCAGTTGGGCCCTTACACTCTGGATTTGAACTCCAGCTTTAATCTGAGTGGTTTGGAGGGAAGCTGCCTCACGGCAATGCTGAAGTGAACACATCCTGAAATGAGCATTGCAGAAAAAGAGACACATCAAAGCTTTTCCCTTCAACTCCCCTCTAATCCTTGTCTTACTTACTTCAAATCTATGCCTCCTGGTTATTGACCTCTCTGCTAAGGGAAGCCGGGTCTTCCTATCCACTCAACCTAGGCTCCTCATAATTTTATACATCTCAATTAAATCTCCCCTCATCCTCCTCGGTTTCATTGAAAACAATCCCAGCCTATCCTCAGTGCTCAAATTCTCCATTCCTGGCAACATCTTCGTAAATCTCTTCTGTATGTGTATATTCACTCATTCATTCTCAATTATACTCCTGGACACACCTAAAGTCACTCACTTCTACATCTCAAGCACATGCTTGATTTATTCACTTGACTCACACGCACATAATGTTTGTCTCTTGGCCAGAAATAACATTCTTTTGAAATAAGCTTTTAATAACTTGACATCAACTACCAGACAAAAGAAGCAAGCTATCCATTCATTATCTGTAACTTCTTCTAACAATTGGCTGAGCAATCTTCATGCGGCTTTGCCTATTTATCTCTTCTAAAATAAAGCAGCTTTTCATATATGCTTAGTTAAATGAACACGTTTTTTAAAACAAAAACATTTACATTGATATAGCACCATTTATGACTGTTGGTGTCCCAAAGAGGTTTACAGCCAATCAGGTATTTTGGAGTCTGGAATGAACTTCCTGAAAGGGTGGTGGAGGCAGGTTCGATCGAGGTATTCAAAAGGGATAAAAACAAAAAAACTGCAGATGCTGGAAATCCAAAACAAAAACAGAATTACCTGGAAAAACTCAGCAGGTCTGGCAGCATCGGCGGAGAAGAAAAGAGTTGACGTTTCGAGTCCTCATGACCCTTCAGGGTCATGAGGACTCGAAACGTCAACTCTTTTCTTCTCCGCCGATGCTGCCAGACCTGCTGAGTTTTTCCAGGTAATTCTGTTTTTGTATTCAAAAGGGAATTGGATTGCTATCTGAAATTAAAGAATGTGCAAGGTTACAGGGGTAAGGCAGGGGAGTGGGACGATGCAGAATGCTCTTTCAGAGAGCCAGTGCAGACTCGATGTGCTGAATGGCCTCCTTCTGCACTGTAAAGATTCTGAGATTTTTGGAGTGTAGTCACTGTTGTAACATAGGAAATGCAACAGCCAGTTTGCACACAGCAAGGAAATTGGCTGAATGGCAGGAGATGGAGAGTAGAGATAATGGGCAGGTACTCTTAATTGGCGGGATGTGACTCTTGGTGACCTGCAAGGAGCTTTGTTGGGGCCTCAACTATTCGCTGTATTCACTAACAGCTTAGATGACAGAATAGAAAACCAAGTCAAATTTCCCCAGTGGCACAAAGGTAGACAGCATTGTATGGATGTGGATGGAAGCATAAAATCACTAACAGATAGACTAAGTGAATGGGCAAATGGATTTCAATATAGACAAATGTGAGGTCATCCACTTTGGACTAAAAAAGGATAGAATAGGGACAGGGTGAAATGTTAGAAGCAGGGAAGGCCCAAAGAGTCTTGGGGATCCAGGTATATACATCATTAAACTGTCATGAACAGATACAGAAAATAATCAAAAAAGCTAAAGGAAGGCTGGCCTTTCTGTCAATGTCTTTATCAATTACATTGTTAAGGTTTATTAATGTCAATTACATTGTTAAGTTTTGTTAATGTCAATTACATTGTTAAAGGGTGGGTATTTGAACACACATAAATAGGGGATTGATGGGACACTGGGTGTGGATGAGGAGTGTTGACACTGGACAAAGTCAATAAACTCTCTCAGTAAGGAAAAGCTCTGTGACATAGTTTTGACTTTATCAATCAGCGTGCATTCTGGAGGACTAGAATTCAAAAGCGTAGAAGTCATGCTACAGCTATACAAGAGCTTTGTTGAACCATGTCTGGAAGTATAACCACGCCTTAAGAAGGGTATATTGGCTATGTAAGTGCGGTGTAGATTTACCAGAATGAGCCCTGGACTCCAATGATTAAATTATGAGGAGGTTTACACAAACTAGGCTTGTATTCCCTGGAATTTAGAGGGCTAAAGGATGATTTGATCAAAGTTTTCAAGGTATTAAGGGGAGCAGATATTCTAGACGGGGAGAAGCTATTTCCGCAGGTTGGGGAGTCTGGGACTAGGGGGGAAGAGGCCAAAAATTAGAGCTGGGCTTTTCAGGAGTGAAATTAGGAACCATTTCTACACACACAGGGTGGGAGAACTTTGGAACTTTCTTCCACAAATGGCAATTGATGCTGGATCAATTATAAATTTTAAAACTCTGATTGATAGATTTTTGTTATCCAAAGGTATTCGGGATATGGGGCAAAGATGGGAATGTGGATTTAGGTCACAGGTCAACCATGATCTCATTGAATGGCTGATTGGGCTTGAGGGGCTGAGAGGCCTCCTCCTGTCCCTATGTTCCCAAGCAGTGTGGTACTGACCAGATCATCTACTTTTAGTGCTGTTGAGACACACATACACACATGTATTTATACACACTCGGGACTGTATAGTGATTCATCGCATGTTAATGTAGTTAATGACATTCAGTACCTCAAATGACACAAACTGAATTCAGGGACAGATGTTCCTGTGGCAGGTGCATTGTAGTGAGATGCACTTAACCTTATTTGATGGGTTAATCCAAGCTCTGAGCAGGGGGCAGTGCTTGAAGGAGGCAACAGAGCAACTTCCTATTGCCCGTCAAGAACTGTGCTCCGACACTGGTGTCCTTCTCCTTAGGCAATCCCTCAGGGGTCGAGGGTGATTTGCTTCCACTCCGGTTCGATGGATTTGGAGGTGGCTGATCAGTCTGATGCGAGATCTGCAGACGCTGCCCCCGTGTGGGGCAGGGGGTGCTGGAGGGGGTTGGGTAGGTGGGTTGTTTGTTGGGGGGGGTGGGGGGTTTGTGCTCCCCCCCCCCCACCGCTCTCCGACGCCTCGACTTCACCTCTGCACCTTCCCGACCACGTCTCTCCTTGCGCTCGGTGCCTTCCTGGATGAACCCTCTCCATTTCGGTCGGTCACAGGTCAGGGCCTCCCCTTGAGCCGACGAAGATGGGATGTTTAAACCTCCTGATCTGAGCGCATCCCTAAAGCCTTTCCGCTGTCTGCCCGGGAGACCCGTGCTTCGGGAACTGGGTGCGTGACATTGCGAATCTATTCAGAGGAACCCTTGCAAAATGACAAGAGATCATTCAGGACAGAAGGGGGGGGGGGGGGGGTGCCCAGATTTCTTTGCAGAAGCGGCAGATAGCAACCAAACTGATGTCGGAACGCATACTTTAGAAACCTTTACACAAATGTAATTGCGTTCACTGATTTCTACCCAGCAACACCACGGAAACAACGAAGGGAGAGAACCACGTTCACTCGAGCACAACTCGATATTCTAGAAGCCCTCTTTGCCAAGACCCGCTACCCTGACATCTTCATGCGGGAAGAGGTAGCTCTAAAAATCAACCTACCCGAATCCAGAGTTCAGGTAAGGACTAAAACCGGCACAGAGAATAAAAAAAAAACGCTTTAGAGTCTGGGTTGCCAACATCCTCCAGGATTGCCCTGGAGCGTCCAGGAACGAGTGATCTCCAGCATGCAGCTGCGAGGGACAACCAGTGCTTTAAAAAAAAAAATGGTTTTTCAACACTTCTGTTTATTGGTTAGAAAAATATCGGGGTGGGGGAAAGGGCTGTTCGGCCTGGTGGGGCAGCGGGAGGCAGGAAATCAAACCTCAAGGAATATGCCTAACCAGAGTTGGCAACCCTGCTTTAAGGTGAATTAGTTTTTAAGATAGGCTGGAGTGAGCATTTTTCCATCACACTGCAGATTTCTCAATTTGTTATGGGTGCAAAAAAACGGTCTTTAAGAAAATGGAACAAAGAAAAGTCAGCTCTTTATGCTGGGTAATTCTGATTGGCTGCCTGAAACTTAACATTTCTGATCTCCTTGGTTCTTTCACCAAACAAATTGAACTCTCATTGACCTGAGGCTGTTTGTGTACTTAACAGCAATTGAGGCCTTCCTTAAGGTCTAAAGCAAGAATATAAGTCTGCCTTAGCAGCAGAATAATATCACATTGCGCTGTACGATATGTGAATCCTGTCCTCTATAAGACAATTGTCAGATTTATGAGCAATGCCACAGGAGGCCCACTAGAGTATTGCAAAATGTCATTTCAGAATCTTACATTTTTAACAATTATTCTGTTTACATTTTAATTGTTTTTTTTTAAAAATCAAAATAAATTGCTAATATGATAAATAACTCTATTTCGAAGAAGAGCAGGGGACTTTTTCTCAGTGATCTGAGGCCAATATTTATCCTTCAACCAACATCGCTAAAAAACAGATTAAACGGACATTATCACCTTATTGTTTGTGGGAGCTTCCTGTGTGCAAATTGGCTGCAGTGTTTCCTATATTACACCAGCAACTACTCTTCAAGAAAAGTACTTCATTGGCTGTACAGCACTTTGGGATGTCACGTGGTTGCGAAAGGTGCTATATAAATGAAAATTCTTCCTTAAAAGTTCACGTTTTGAACCCCTGTGTAATTAATTACAGGAGTTCTGAAGAGAGGGAGAGAGAGAGAGACAGAGGGAGATGTCCATTGAAATTTATATTCCCCTTAATCAATTTCTCTCTAAAAGCTTCACGTACAATGAATTATTTTGGAGTGAAGTGAATGTCGTCATGTGGGGTGAACAGGGCCATCATCTTACGATATGCAAGAACCAATGAGATTAACGATGAGCTCAATGGGGTTTTGGTGGAGTGAAGACCCGGGACACTTGGGAGAAATTATTTTTTGTTCCTCCTCCAATCATGTCTTTGGGGCCTCGATTTAACATCTCACTTCTGATAAAACTGTACTCCCCTCGGTCCGAGGTTGTGAACCGTGAGTGGGGTTTGAACTCAATGACCCTTCAGGCTCGGAGAATACAAAGGGAGACCTCCTGAGCCAAGCTGACACATTGCACTATATTAATACCCTGAACTGAGCTCGTTCGGTCAATTAATCTGTCATGTTTCTTTTTTCTGAACCAATAAATAAATGGTAGTAAATTGCACTCCAGATCGTGATGAATTCTCATGTGACAGCTTGTCCTGACAGGCCCCATTCAGTCAACAGGTTTAAATTATTAATGTTAAGGGAATGTAGCTTGTGTAACTGCTGTTTGCAAATTGCCATGGGGAGGTGTTTTCAATGGTAAAACATGAATGATATGTGGAGATAATATCATTTCTTAGGCTGATGTGATAATGGGGCTAAGTGCCACTCTATTCCTAAGAGCCTCTGAGATCTCCACAATTGGAATGACAGAATCGTTACGGTGTAGGAGGAGGCCATTCAGCCCATCGTGTCTGCACCGGCTCTGTGAGCATTTTAACTTAGTGTCAATCTCCTGCCTTTTCCCCGTAACCCTGCACATTGTTTCTATTTAAATAACCATCCGATGCCCTCTTGAATGCTTTAATTGAACCTGCCTGCACCACACTACCAGGCAATGCATTCCAAACCCTAACTACTCGCTGGGTGAAAAAGTTTTTTCTCACCTTGCATTTGCTTCTTTTGCAAAACATTTTAAAACTGTGCCCTCTGGTTCTCGATCCATTTACGAGCGAGAACAATTCCTCCCTATCTACTCTGTCCAGACTCCTAATGATTTTGGAAACTTCTGTCAAGTCTCCTCTTAGCCTTCTCCTCTCCAAGGAAAATAGTCCCAACTTCTCCAATCTTTCCTCATAACTGAAGTGTCTCATCCCTGGAACCATTCTCATAAATCTCTGCTGCACTCTCTCCAGTGCATTCACATCCTTCCTATAGTGTGGCACCCAGAACTGTACACAATACTCCAGCTGAGGTCTAACCAGTGTCTTAGATAAGTTCATCATAACCTCCCTGCTCTTGTATTCTATGACCCTATTAATGAAGCCTAGAATACTGTATGCTTTAGAAACAGCTCTCTCTACCTCTCCTGTCACCTTTAATGACTTATGCATATATACACCCAGGTCTCTCTGCTCCTGCACACCCTTTAGAATAATATCCTTTATTTTATACCATCTCTCCATGTTCTTTGTACCCAACTGTATCACCTCACATTTCTCTGCATTGAACTTCATCTGCCACCTATCTGCCCACTCCACTAATGTGTCAAAGCCCTTTTGAAGTTCTTCATTGTCCTCCTCACAGCTTACAATTATCCCAAGTTTTGTGTCATCTGCAAACTTTGAGACTGACCCCTGCACACCAAGATCTAGATCATTTATATATAAGATATACTGACATTGGAGGCAGTCAAGGGAAGATTCACTAGGTTCTTCCTGGGTATGGAGGGATTTTCTTATGGGAAGAGGTTGAGTAGGTTGGGCCTGTACTCCTGGGAGTTTAGAAGAATGAGAGGTGACCTTATTGAAACATATAAGATTCTTAGAGGGCTTGACAGAGTAGATGCTGAGAGGTTGTTTCCCTTTGTGAGAGAGTCTAGGACCAGAGGGCATGACCTCAGAGTAAGGGGTCGCCTGTTTAAGACAGAGATGAGTAAGAATTTCTTCTCTCAGAGGGTAGTGAATCTGTAGAATTCTTTACCGCAGAGGGCTGTAGATGCTGGGTCATTAAGTATATTCAAGGATGAGATAGACAGATTTTTAATCAGTAAGGGAATCAAGGATTATGGTGTAAAGGCAGGAAAGTGGAGTTGATGATTATCAGATCAACCATGATCTCATTGGATGGCCGAGCAGACTCGATGGGCCGAATGGCCTACTTCTGCTCCTGTGTATATCAGGAAAAGCAAGGGTCCCAACACCAGCCCCTGGGGAACTGCACTACAAACCTTCTTCCCGAAAAATACCGTTTAACCATTACTCTTTGTATTTTACTACTCAGCCAATTTTGTGTCCACTCTTTTATGACCTATAACTTTCCTCAAGTCTGTTGTGTGGCACTGTATTGAACGCCTTTTGGAAGTCCATATACACCACATCAATGGCCTTGCCCTCATCAACCATCTCTGTTACCTCTTCAAAAAACTTCTAAGTTAGGCACGATTTTCCTTTAATAAACCCATGCTGAATGTTCCAAATCAATTCACATTTTTCCATGTGACTATTAATTTTATTCCAAATAATTGTTTCTAGAAGTTTCCCCATCACCGAAGTTAAACAGATGGGCCTGTAATTGCAGGGCAGACATTTACAACCATTTTTGAACAAAGGTGTAATGTTTGCAATTCTCCAGTCCGCTGGAACCTCCCTGAATCCAGGGAATGTTGAAAGATTATTGCCAGTGCCTCTGCAATTTCCAATCTCACTTCCTTCAATATCCTTGGATGCATCTCATCCGGTCCCGGTGCCTTATCAGTTTTAAGTACCAACAGCTTATCCCATATCTCCTCCTTATCAATTTTAAACCTCTCCAGTGACTGATTTCCTCCTCTGTCACCATGTCCTGGGCAGCATCTGCCTCGTAGATAAAGACAGATGCAAAGTATTCATTTAACATCTCAGCCGTGCCTCTTGCCTCAATGTATAAATCCCCTTTTTGGTCCCTAATCAGCCCTACTCCTCCTTTTACCACCCTTTTACTATTGATGTGCTTACAGAATACTTTGGGATTTCCTTTCATGTTAGCTGTCAGTCTTTTTGCATAATCCCTCTTTGCTGCTTGTATTTGTTTTTTCACGTCCCTTCTGAAGCTTCTGTATTCAGGTTCTCAGTTGTATTTGCTCCCTGACACCTGTCGTAGGCACACTTTTTCTTCTTTAACTTAATTTCTATCTCCGTTGTCATCCAGGGAGCTCTGGATTGGTTTGTCCTACCCTTCCCTTTTGAGGGAACACACCTTGACTGTTCCCAAACCATCTCCTCTTTGAAGGTAGCCCATTGTTCAGCTACTGTTTTTCCCCTTTGGTTCCAGTTTATCCGGCCCAGCTCCGTTCTTGCCCCATTGAAGTCCGCTTTGTGCCAGTTGATTATTCTTACTCTGGATTGACCATTGTCATTGTCCACCGTCATCCTAAACCTATACAATCACTGTCCCCTATATGTTCCCCCGCTGTCATTTGATCTACTTAGCCCACCTCATTCCCAAGAACCAGGTCTAGCAGTGCCTCCTTTCTTGTTGGACTGGACACACACTGCTGTAGGAAATTCTCCTGAACACAATCTCGGAACACTTGTCCCTCACTGTCCCTTACACTACCACTATCCCAGTGGATGTATGGGTAATTAAAATCCCCCATTATAACTACTCTTATGATGTTTGCACCTCTCTGTAATTTCCTTGCAGATTTGTTCCTCTATATCCTTCCCACTAGCCGATATATTACACTGAACAATGTAATTCTTATTTCTTAGCTCTAGCCAAATCAATTCTGTTCTTGAATCCTCTGACACACCCTTTTTCTCCAGTTCTGCAATACTCTCCTTCATCAAACACGCCACCCCTCCTCCTGTTTTCCCTTTCCTACCTTTTCTGAACACCTTGTAACCAGGAATATTTAACACCCAGATCTGCCCTTCCTTAAGCCAGGTCTCTGTTATCGCCACAACATCATAATCCCACATGGTAATCTGCACTCTCGCAAAACTGCCCTCTTGTGCAGCCCTGATGTCCTTTTACCCTAACACTGGGGGCCGTGCCTTCAGCTGCCTGGATGCTAGGCTCTGCAATTCCCTCCCTAAATCTCTTCAGCTCTCTCTCTCATCCTTTAAGATGCTCCTTAAAATGTACCTCTTTGACCATGTTTTCTATTGCCTATCCTAATATCTCTTTATGTGGCAGATTTGTTCTGATTACGCTGCTGGGAAGTGCCTTGGGAATTTTGCTACATTACGGGCGTTATATAAATGCAAGTTGTTGTTGGTGTTTCATTGTGTCCTGGGACAGTGACATCAGATCTTTAATGAGCAGCCAACACCAAAGTAAACTTGATGCATTCACCGCTCATTTGCCTTGGCAAATCCAACCATTAGAGTTGCCAACTGTGATTAAGTGTGTTCCTGGAGGTTCCATCACATGACTTTCCCCCCACACTCCAGCCATTAGT